>NC_046664.1:34445557-34448966 GCF_010883055.1 Belonocnema kinseyi | reverse complement strand
TAAGTCCATGTCTCGCTACCGTATAGTACAGTCGGTACAAATATAGAATTATGTATTGCCATTTTAGCTTTATTTGGTATATTTTTACTTCTGATAAGGGGATGAGTTAATTTCCCAATATTTAAGGATATATTGTAGCTTGAAATCCATTGATCAAAATGAAATTTGAAATTGGCTATTATAATCAGAGAGGCTATCAAATAAATAAAATGTGATAAAACTGTTTACTTTAATAGCCATTGTAGTTAATAATTAAACAGAAATGGATTAATTCATTTTGGATTTAGTAAAGGCACATGTCACTGATTATTCATGTTCTACTAATTAATTAATTAATTTTGTTCTAATAACTTGTTCTTTAACTCATTCTATTTTATGGATAGACTTTCATCATCAAATTGATAAAAATAATCGTTTATAATATCGGAAGTTAATTTTGGCTTCAGGGTCAGAATAAATAATTCAATTAATTTTTAATCAAACCAAACGTATTAACCACTGACGAGGGCCACTATTGTGCACCGAAGCGTTTGTTTTAATAAAAAATTAATTCAATTATTTATGCTGACTCTAAAAGCCAAAATTATATCATATACAATATTATAAACGATTATTAATCATTATTTCAATAAAAAAGGATATATATATAATGCTTTGTTTTCTTACTCCTCAATTGCTAAATAAAAATTTGAAAGCTTCGAAAATGAAAATGGACTTTTCAACTAATTTTGCAACCAAAATGACAAAAAATAAATAACTACATTTTCCATACGATCTTCTTAACGCAAAAATGGCGCTTAATGCCATTAGTTTTTTTCGGGAAAATTGTATTCTTATCCATTTTTTTTAAATTATCTAATTCATCAACGAAATGAAATATCACTTTGAAATTTTTTAAACTGAAAGAAAATATATCAGTGCACTTTGTCTGGCTCAAATTTTCCAAAAATATTTGTTATATACAGCTTCAGAAGTACAACGGTTGTTAATATTATAATTTGCCGTTTTTTATCAAATTTATATAATTTATATATTTTAAAATATATCAAAATCGTTTTATTTAATATTTGATACTCATAAATGTTAGTCGCAACATATTAAATGATATTTACGATGTATTTCTTTCCACCATCTTTGTTTTTTTTTCTGTATTAAAAAAAAAACTGTTAGGCAAAAAATTTCAGAAGGAACCGCCTGTTTTCAATGAGGATATTATCTAAAACATCTAAAAAATACATTAGAAAAACTGTTTTTTTTGTCTGTAACTGTTTCATTCTCATCTTACAGCCGTTATCGAAGCAAACAGAAGCGCCATTTGTCTTCAATGGGGATCTTGTATAGAAAATTACGGAAATAAATACATTATACGGTCGGGAAGTCGTGACGTCATAAAAAACAGTGTGCCCTTATGGTCAAATGGCGTTTACCATGATTTCTTTTCAACATCTTTACTTGTATTTTTGAAGAAAAAAAGTTTTAAAAAAGTAATTTCTCGTCTTACAACCGACGTTTAAGTTTAAGCAAAGAGAAACGCTACTTATCTTTAATAAAAATCTCATGGAAAATGTTCAAAATGCACAGTTTCCTTTAAAAGTACAAACTGCTACGATTCAGACAAAAAATTGTAATTACTTTCAAATCTTTGAAACCCTACTAATTTCTAACACAAGAATTGGCTAATGATTACAAAACAATTCATGTTAAATTCAAAAGAATTCAAATAACTTGAAACAATATTAAGAAAAGAAAAAATTCGATTGGTTAGGATGAGTTTTCAGTGAATTAAAAAACATGTAAAGGAAATGAGAAGAATTAGATAAAATTCACAAAAAATCAAGCTGAATTTGAAAAGAAATCCAGTGAATTGGAAACAATTAAAAAGTATGAAAAAAGCAATTGAATTGAGTAGAATTCAGAGAATATAGAATAATTTTAGAGAATTTAAGATAAATAGGAATTCAGGGCGAATTTTAAATTAATTTCAAAAAATATTTCAATATCTTAAAATCATTGAACCCCTGCGAAATCCGTTAAAATATTAAAATCCTTTAAAATGATCAAAACCCTTGGAAATCCCTTGAAATTGTTTAAATCACTTGAAAATGCCTAGAAATCTTTCAAAATACCCTAAAATATTTATGTTTTTGATTTTTGAAATTTTTGAAATTCTTCAAAACCATACAAAATAGATCACTTCTAGTGAATAAATTTTTTTAAATCCACTAAAATATTATAAAATCCCCTAAAATTCTATGATGAAATGTTCTGAAATTCTGAAAAATGTATTAAAATACATTTCGAGTTTAAAAATCTTTAAAAATAATTGAAATCCTCGCAAATCTTATAAAATAACGTGAAGTCTTTTAAATTATTTTAAAACCTCAGACATCCTGTACAAACGTTCTATATCTTCTGAGATTCTAAAAAATTGTTTATTCTAAAACATTACATACGTTTCAAAATCAGTTCAAATTAATGAGATTAATTACAAAAATTCTTTGAAATTTGTTTAAATTCCCTAAAATACATCAAATTAAAAGCTCCTGAAAATGCTTCAGAAAGTTTTAAAAATATCATAAAATACTAAAAATCACTTCTAATTATTGAATTAAATTAAAACTTTTAGGAATCTTTAAAAATACACTGAAATATTTGTTATAATTCAAGAAAATTTGCAAATAGGTACAGACCTGAAATGAATATTAATCAACCCATAAGTTAATTTATTGATTTCAAATCGTAGATTTCAAATTATTTATGTCTTACGGTCCAATCGTAAATCGCAAAATAAATATGAGTCAAAAAAACATGTTCTTCGAAACTCTGATATTTATTTAATAGAAAAAACTCCTTTTGAACTTCCTGACGTTTCGGTACACATGCGTACCTTTTTCAAAAGTTCTTAACCTTCTTATCGTCAACTTCCAACATTCTTAACCGGCTACTGTATTTCTTGATATTATTCCAACTACTTTATAAAAAAATGAAAGGAAACAAAAGTACAGAAATTGTCAACATGAGAAACAGTAGGGGGGAAATGGTATATGATGCAGATGGAATACTAGAGGCTTTCAGAGACTATTTTAGGAGACAATTCGGAGATGAAGCTATAGGACACAACTGCGATGTTGAACACGATGCGTTGGAAAACTCAATTGAAAAAGTCTGTGTCACTAAGGTTAGGGATATAATTAAGAACTAGAAAAAAGGTAAGGCTGCCGGGGTAGACGGTATTAACGCTGAAATGCTTAAACACGGTGGCGAGTACATACCACATAGAGTTTGCGAATTGATAAATTTATATTTGGAGATGGGAGACGTCCCAGACGATTGGAAAGAAGCGATTATCGTACCAATATACAAGATAAAGGGAGATAAAAGCGAGTGCAATAATTACAGAGGGATTAGC
>NC_046664.1:34399494-34445457 GCF_010883055.1 Belonocnema kinseyi | reverse complement strand
CAAATAACAGAAAAAAGTTTGAGAGTAGGAAAAAAAGTTTTCTGTGCATTTGTTGACCTGGAAAAAGCTTTTGACAAGGTAGATAGAAGTAAACTTTGGGAAGTTCTGAAAGAGTATGGAGCCAAGGGATGGATCCTACAAGCTATAAAAACAATATACACAGGTAGCAAAGCGAGTGTAAGAGTGAATGGGAAACTGAGTGACTGTTTCGATATTATTCAAGGAGTTAGACAAGGATGCGTTATGTCTTCATGGTTATTTATATTATTTATGGACAAGTTTTTAAGAATGGCTCCTTCGACGAAAGGGTGTGGATCTCGAAACAGTAAGGGTACGAGGGTTAGCGTTCGCAGATGATAAGGTTGTTACGGCAGAGTCTATCGAAGACCTACAAAGAATGTTGAATAAACTAGATGCAAGCATGAAGAGCATGGACCTCAAAATTAACGCAAATAAAACAAAAACTATGGTGTTCGAAGGAAAGAGAGAAAACGCTATGCAAGGGACGGGAAGATAGATGAGGAATTAGATAGACGAATAAATGAAGGTAAGAAGGTTATCGTTAGAGCAGGTCCCCTTATCAGAAGTAAAAATATATCAAATAAAGCTAAAATGGCAATACATAATTCTATATTTGCACCGACTGTACTATACGGTAGCGAGACATGGACTTATCAAGAAAAAGATAAGAGTAAAATTAACGCAATTGACATGAGATTCATGCGCATAATAAGCAGGAAAATTCAAATGGACAAAGTAAGTAACGAGATAATTCTAAAAGAATGTGGTGCAGAAGAGACGCTAGCAGACACATGGGAAAGAAATCGGTTAAGATGGTTTGGACATGTTGAGAGAATGCCAAATGAACGACTAACGAAATAAGTGTATCAAGGTAAAGTAAATAGCAACGTGCCCAGAGGTAGACCGCGGAAAGAATGGTTAGAATGTGTGAATGAGACCCTACTTAGAAGAGACATAAGAAGTCATAGAAACACGAGAGCCTGCATGAAAAAATGCATGGACATGAAAGAAGCTAGAGTAGTATGCCAGGACAGGAAAGTATGGCGGCAAATAGTTAATAAAAAGAGTTTCAGTAGAGTGAACGACGCCTGAAACAAGGACCTTGGCTATTAATGGACCCAAGTGGGGAACCTTACATAACGACTTCGTGAGGTTCATCGCTTGGGGTGATTGCTAGAGAGATTGATCAGCATCCTGGGTTGGAGCAGTGTTGCGGAACGAACGTTTTATTTACTTAAATAGCACGAGAATTCTAGATCAATCTGAAAAATCTCTATCCCTTCCACACACTACTCCTTTCCCCTGCCGAGTGAGTCACGCCTACCCCGAAACGGAAATGGCTTAATGGTGTAATAATAATGATAATAATAATAATGATAATAATAATAATAATAATAATATCAAGAAATACAATAGCCGGTTAAGAATGTTGGAAGTTGACGATAAGAAGGTTAAGAACCTTTGAAAAAGGTACGCAAGTGTACCGAAACGTCAGGAAGTTCAAAAGGAGTTTTTTCTATTAAATAAATATCTGAGTTTCGAAGAACATGTTTTTTGACTCATATTTATTTTGCGATTTACGATTGGACAGTAAGACATAAATAATTTGAAATCTACGATTTCAAATCAATAAATATCAACGGTCGAAGAAAGGATTGATTTGTTTCATCAAATCATTTTACAGTTAATTTATTGAATGAAATGTGACTAATGTGATATTTCCACCTAAAGAAAAGTTACTCTGTGGCAGCCTTTATTATTTGTTGAAGTTACTTTTTACAGCAATTCTCTGATTTTTTCTATTTTTTCAGAGTCCTTGATTTAAATAGGGTACCCTACGGTCCAAATCTTGAAAATAAGGTTCTTTAGGAACCCTAACCCTAACTTAATATAGGGTGCACTAGGACATCGATTCCCAAACTTTTTTCGCTCTTTCTGGGGAGCGGTAGGGCTGACACCCCAAAAAATTTCCATAATACTTAAACCCAGCGATTTTAAACTTCTACCCGGCGGTAGGGGGATGCCACCCCGGGCCGGGTAGCTCGGTAGGTTCCAAGGCAGGGTCCCCGCTGTGAGCATGGGACTATTTTTTTACCTATAATGAATGCCTTTCATTTTTCTGAGATTGAGACCAGTTATAATAACTGAAGTTATGAAGGTATGACACAATTAAATTTAAATGAGCTGAATCAATTTCGTTATATAATTTTAGAAATATGGAAAAAGTTCATAAAAATCGGTTAATATTTTCACTAAATTTGTTAAAGAAAATACATTACTAGACTACTTTGCAGCGTAACAAAAGTGCAATAACTTTTGAAGTTATTGACCGATTTCTTTCTATCTTTTTCTAATGTTCTCGTCATAGTCCAGAAAATCGAACGCTGCCTATTAAAATTCCCTAATAAATATTTAACTAAATTTTCCATTTTTCCTAATCGGCTCTAATTTTCCTATAATGGGAAGGTCGAGCGCGACAAGCCAGCACATGCCCGTATCACAGGCTGTCAAGTCTCCCTCCTTGGGTTTAAGTATTATAAAAAAAATTTTATGGTGGCGGCCCTACCACTCCCTAAAAAGAGCGAAAAAAGTTTGGGAATCGCTGACTTAAACCCAAGGGGGGACACTTGACAATCTGCGACGCGGGCATGTGCTGGCTTGTCGCGCTCGACCTTCCCATTATAGGAAAATTAGGGCCGATTAGGAAAAACGGAAAATTTAGTTAAATATTCATTAGGGAATTTTAATAGGCAGCGTTAGATTTTCTGGACTAAGACGAGAACATTAGAAAAAGATATAAAGAAATCGGTTAATAACTTCAAAAGTTATTGCAGTTTTGTTACGCTGCAAAGTAGTCCAGTAATGTATTTTCTCGGACAAATTTAGTGAAAATATTAACCGATTTTTATGAACTTTTTTCCATATTTCTAAAATTATATCACGAAATTGATTCAGCTCATTTAAATTGAATTGTGTCATACCTTCATAACTTCAGTTATTGTAACAGGTCTCAATCTCAGAACAATGAAAGGCATGAAATGCTAGGTCAAAAAAAATAGTCCCATGCTCACAGTGGGGACCCTGCCTTGGAGTCTACCGAGTTACCCGGCCCGGGGTGGCATCCCCCTACCGCCGGGTAGCCACCCTACACAGGGTAGCAGTTTGGGAATCGCTGCACTACTAGGAGATACAGGAACCGGCCTGTGAGGCCTGTAATAATGATAAATTTTCTTCTATCTTGCAAAATTTTATCCCCATATTTTGTTTAGTTTAAAAATAAGCAGTCGTAAAATTTATAAAGGAAAGAGGGTAATTTACAACATCACAGAAAACGAACTGCCATAATTAGTCTTTCGTTCCCCTTTTTGGGGGTTTCCCTTTTTTTTTTGTCGCTCATAATGTGAGTGAGTGCTCTTTAAACTCCTGACAAACCACAATAACCAGTGTTGGTGTGGTATCTCGATGCTCGTATGCCTATTTACTAGAGAGCAAAGCTTTTGTAAGTCCGCCGCGTCGTGCCACCCGCGCGAGGTGATGCTAAGCTAAGTAAGGGAGACTTTCAGAGTTTCAGGGGTTGTGCTGGCCAAGGCCCAAGAGAGAACGAACCACGAACAGTGAACAGTTAGGTTCACGAGCCAGAGAGCCCAACAGGCGGCTGTCTGTCGGGCAAAATCAATGCGTGGCGGCGACAGGCAACCTCCCCCCACTATCTTCGTTCCCTTGAGCCTCCACTTCCGCCCCGTGGCTGTTGGTTGCCACCCCCGACGCGTCGCTTCCACGGCCAACCAACCCTCTTCAGCCGCTCATTCCTTCTCTTTTTATCTTTCTATCCTTTTATCTCCATTTGTCGCTTTATTTTTATCTCTTTCTCTCTATTCGCTCATGCGAAGCACCTCGGCCCGATGAACGCGCGTCCGCGCCTCATACCACATCCCCGGGGGCTAATAAGCTGTATTATTTTTATCACGGTCGAACGAGGGTAACTCGCCATACGACATTAAGGACCATTCACCTTGAGTACACACGCACACTTGCAGACGCAGGCGTCAGTGATATGCGAGTCACGCGATCGACGGCCCGATAGGAATGGTTGCTTTTTTTATTAACCAGGACCCTCGATAACACTTTATGTTTATGAGTTCTTCTTTTAGATTTCGACAACATAGAAGAAAACTAGTTGCGGGGGTGGCGAAAGAAATCCAATGATTGGGGGACAATGGGAGCTTTGAATGAGAGGCGTAACTGACTCTTCGTTTTGGAATGAAGGAAAAATAATAAAACATTTAGTCGTTAATATTTTGTGACC
Source organism: Belonocnema kinseyi (assembly GCF_010883055.1). Classification (NCBI taxonomy): domain Eukaryota; kingdom Metazoa; phylum Arthropoda; class Insecta; order Hymenoptera; family Cynipidae; genus Belonocnema; species Belonocnema kinseyi. The sequence goes on along the minus strand of NC_046664.1, from coordinate 34,441,130 downwards.
ATAGAACTTTTTATTTCGTGAAAAATAAGTATTTTTGTTTTAATTGAAAAAAAGGTTTAAGTCGCGGCCGCGGAACCTTAAAATTTGAGTGGGTCGAAAATAAAAAATGCTTTAAGCGTACGGGCTTCCTAAAAAGGAATTAATTTTCAATCGTTGGAAATTGTAAATGCAGCTTGGTGACCTATGCCTTAAAAAATGTTTTACAAATTTTTCATTTTCAGAGCTTTTTCATTTTCTTAAGATTCAATTTTGTTTTACATACCTAGATGTTGAAAGTCATTGAATTTTTTTTCTGATTTTAATCAATCATTTTCTAAGAGATAATTCCTATTTAAATCATCCCCATTTTTGGAAAAAATTCTTAACACGTGTGTAAATAGAAGAAGAATTTTTTGCAGATACATGACAACTTTTTTATGCAAAAAAGCACTAGTTCAAAAATTGCCGAGGCCCAGAAATAAAAATTGAAAGTACTGTCAGAAAAAATATATACTATTTTTGACATTATTTTTTAATTGCCAACTCGTGAACAAATACGAGTATCGTAAAATCCAGCCGATAAATTTTTTTGCAACCAAATTAAATTTTTTATTTAAAAGACAAAACTTATATAATATCATTAACTTTTAAATCTTTTCTGCATTATTATTTCATTATTATAAATAATATAAATGGAAAAAAATAGTTTCTGGTAATATTTCACAAATTGAATTGATAAAATCATTGTAACTTTTCACTTTTTTCAAGATTTCAAGCGATTCTTTGGAAAGATTTCACATTTTTCTTGGAGAGATAAAATAAAATGTTGTGTTCTTTCCGCTGTTGTATTTACCAATACGTCAGAAAATATTATTAGTTTGAGAGCAAAGATAGCTTAAAAGCTGAAAAAACACCTGTCCTAGTACGGCAGCCTCCATCCGAGAATGAGCGAGACAAGCGCTGCTCAATCTCGCTGATCGAACGAGAAGCCTTTAAAATTTCCATGTATCCAAGCGGACACAATTTTAAACGTTTAAACTCGAAATTATTGAATCTGAAACGCACTCGACTAACTATTCTTCATTTTCAAACGCTTTCAGTTTGAATTCACGCATAAAATTTTTTAAATTTAAATCTTTTATTACTCAGGTCAGTCGATCCGAAAATACGTTTCAGGTGCCGGTTGTGTTCGCTCGGTGTTCGCTCGGTGTTTGATAGTGTTTGGTAGTGTTTGGTAGTGTTTGGTAGTGTTTGGTAGTGTTTGGTAGTGTTTGGTAGTGTTCGGTAGTGTTCGGTAGTGTTCGGTAGTGTTCGCTAGTGGTCGCGACGTAGCAACCCATAACTGCCATTCTGGATTCTCAATTTGATTCTCCTGATAGTAAGTCTTAATCACCTGTTAGAACTTGGATTTTCAAAATAGCGTATCAATTATGTCGGGCAGCATGTCGAGATAGAGAATGTTTCGGCAATATAAGGTAAAGTCGGCCAATGAGCCGACCAACTAAGGCAAGTGGTACGGCCAACTGAGGCAAGATAAGGCATGATCCAGCCAATTAAGACAAGGTAGGGCGTGATCCAGCCAACTAAGGCAAGGTGGGGCCTTATCCAACCAACTAAGGGAAGATAAGGCATTTAAATTAATCTTCGTCCAAAAAGATGACTTTTTCATATATTAATTAAATTTTCAACAAAATAGTTGAATTTTTAACCAAATTGATGAATTTTCGACTAAGAAGTCGAATTCTCCAACCCAAAAACAGTTGCGTTTTCAACCAAATAATTGAATTTATGAGAAGACAGTAGAAGGATTGCAGTACAGAACTAGTTAACCAACAAAATCGGAATTTCAGAAGAGAGAAATAACATTCTGTGCAAGCAAAATCACCATTTAAAGATAAATCCAATGTTTACTTCCGAGCTGAAGTGTTTCGGAATTGAGGTCAGAAAAAGTACGATTAAAAAAATTATTTAGTTCCGAGAAACGGAATCCGGAAGGTTACAATCTCAAAGTGACAGGAATCTAAAATTGGAACCTGTTTCTGTGCGGATCACGATAAAAAATTAAATTTTCAGTTTAAGCGGAAAAAAAATTTAGTCCCGAGAGATTGAGTTGCTAAATTGGGACCAAATGAGTTTGATTAGAAAAAGTAAATCAATTACAAGTAAATCATTTAAGAATTTGAAAGATTAAATTTGAGGGATTTGGAAAATCGTCTCTGAATAACGACTAAAAAATCTATTGTTCAACGAGAAAAAAAATAAGAAACTGCTCCCGAGACATGGGGATTCTGAATAAGAATAAAAAGACTTCCATCAGAACAAATTATTCTGTTCAAGGAAAATAAAGATTTAGTGTGACGGCATCGCACTGTAACATACGATTTTTTGCTGAAAGGTCTGTAATAAGAAGAAGTTTATGTTCATAAAGTAAAGAATTAAGTTAAAAAAAAACCTTATACAAGTTTCTTTTTGTAGAAAATGAAAATTCAAGATTTTAGGTTGGAATTTGATTGGTACTTTGGCGATGAAAAAAAGTGACAAATTGCTTTATTTGAGGGCTTTTTCTTTGAAAAAAGTATTTTATTATTTTACTGTATTTAAGAACTTTTAGGAAGCGGTATATAGTAAGAACAAAGTTTAGAAAAAAAGATAAGAGATTAGGTGATTTAAAAAAAGAAGAACAAGATGAAAAAAAATAGAGAGTGTCAATTTTCTGGTTTAATACTACCAATCAAAATCTCTTAAATTTTCCCTGATTCCCATGTTCCTTGTGACTTACGACCACCTTGGCTATACTCAATTGACATTTTTAATTCACTCACAACCTTATAAGAATATAACCAATCAAAATCATAAATTAAGTAAAATTTTCAATTACTAATTCGTGAAAATTTTCACCATTACTTACTACCCTCGATTAAGTTCTCACTTTCATTACTCACTATCTCCATATACGTGTGAGAGTAAATTGGAGAGATTGGAGCGGATTCTAGCTAAATTACTCGTCAAGATCTGGGGTGATCTTTAGTTTACGTGCGCAGAGCGTTTAGAAAACGAGTTCCTTGGCCGCGTGCCTGGTGTACGTGACCCGACCCGGTATAGGGAGGGCTTCCTCGAGGAAGACGAGAAAGCCTTAGCTCTGCTGATGACGTTGATATCGATTCCTAAGGGAAGAAACGACCAGCTTTACTCTCGACCCTCTACCAACCCTCACTTCTCGATGGAACGACGGAAGAGGGCAAAGAGGGTCGACGGAAGAGGGCAAAGAGGGTCGACGGATAGGGGTCGGTCGACGGGGTAGCCGGGGTGAATTGACGAGAGTGCCGAGGATCCTAATTCGAATTTAGGTGTTGGCTGGGTTGGCAAGTGGGCGCAATACGGTGTCATGCTGCGGGCGTTTGCTATCCAACCTCATTCAGCCTACCTTCTCTCAAAACCAACCCTTGGCCCCCTTTGTCCTCTTTACCCCCTTTATCCAATTTACCCCTACGAAACCACCGTGCTGAGTTCACCAAGGTTTAAACCAGATGCGAGCCGCTTTTCGATTCTCGCGATCCCAACGACCCGAACTGCCCATCACATGATGAGAAAATGCTAAACTGGAAAACAAGTTCGGTTAAGATTAAGTTAAGCTGTTCAACCCCTCACGAGGGTTCTAGAAGCCCTATCTGAAAAAGAAAAAAAAGAGAAGAAGGTTAAACAGTTTTTGTAATAGGGATGTAGGTCAGAGTTAACTGGGAGAAGGGTGCCTAAAAAGAGCCCCCCTAAATAATTTTATACGAAAATATTATATTCGTCAATTCCGTAGGTATAGATACATGCTCAGTAACCTTGAGAGCGTTCCCATATTACTCGACACTCGGGGAGGGGGGGGGGGATTGTCTGCCCTCACGTCTCGTGTTACAAACACGTGACGCTTATCTGATAACAAAATAAAAATTAAATCCATGTCGAGACATAACAGACCAATATTATCGTCACAACAAAATTTAGCAGTTGCATTTTTAAAACAAATATTTGCATTTTCAAGCTAAAAAGACTAATTTTTAAAAGACAGTTAAATTTTTAACCCGAAAAGATGAATGTTAGCGAATAAAGTTTAATTTCAACCAAAAAAGATGAATTTTCAATCCAAAAGGATGAATTTTCGACAACAAAAGTTGATTTTTCGACCAAGAAAGATGAGTCTAACAAAACAGTTGAATTTTCAAGAAAATAATTAAATCTTTAAGAAAATAGTTGAATTTTTTACCAAATATCTGAATTTTAAATCAAGAAGACTAGGTTTCTACTAAAAGAGGAATGTTCAACAAAGTTCATGAACTTTCAAGAAAATAGTTGAATTTTCAACTAAAAAGACCAATTTTCAACCACAAAAGGAATAGTTGAGTGTTCAGTTAAAAATATTACCTTTCAACGATAACAAAATTATCAACCAGTTGAAATTAACGAAAAAAGACGAATTTTTAACAAAATAGTTTAATATTCAACGAAATTAATTTTTCTATCCATATAGTTAAAATTTAAACAAAAAATATGAACTTTCCATAAAAAAAGTTCATTTTCAACCAAATAGTTTAATTTTCTACCAAATTTTTTGATTGTCAAGTAATGAACATTTAAGCGAAAAAATGTGAAAAATTAAAAGTTTCTTAAAAACAAGATAAAAATAAGAATTCTTGAAAACAGGAGAAAAATAAGAATTCTTGAAAAGGGGGGAAAGATGGGCCATCTTTATCAAAATTCGCAAAATCTGATCTGAAGATTCTCTGATCCACTTTGGAATTACATCTAATTGCTTTAAAAAATTTCCTGCATTTTGCGTTTTTCTTTTTTAAAATCCTCAACTTTTCTCCTACTTTCCCAGAACAACAAGATTCCCTAAATTATTGCTGATTTCCAGGTTTTCCTTGCCTTGATGCCACCATAGAAAAGAATAAAAACAGTACTTTTGAATTTTGAAAAAGCCCCGAAAACCCCGAGATTATTTAAAATTCCAATTTTTTGTGTTTCTCTGCGTGATAAATATTATTTTATTATTATATTATCAAGCCAAATCCCTTTCGGGGTCAGCGTCATCTCCCCCGGAGCCAGCCTCGTTATACTACCGAGATTAAGGAATTACTTTTTGGTAAAAGTAATTTATTATGAATATTCAGAACTCTGAAATTTTAAATACTTAAAATTACCAACATTGTCCATTTAATGATGTATAAATATTAAATGGTTAAATTTTCATCTTTTTTTTTTCTAAACTCAATTTTTAATTTTTTTATTTCGAATCTACCTTTAGAATTATTATTCATTCTAGACATTTCCAAACAAAATATTTTCCAATCTGAAATGACTTATTTGTTTAAATCTTCAACTAAAAATGGGACAATTTTAAGATCTTACATTGAAAATTAAAAATTAAGATAAAGAATACAAAACAATATTGCGATAATGCGATTTCATTTTTTGAAATTTCACAATTTTAAATTTTTCAATTCGAAATTGCTTTATATTTACATCTAAAATGATTAAATTCCAAATTGACTATCAAGGTTCTTAATATGAAATTTTGAAATATTTAATCGCAAAATGGTCCAACAATTTTGAATATTTGAATTTTGAAGTACAATGTTGTAAAATTAAAAATTCGAAACCTGTAAAAATTAATCTAAAAATTAATTCAAGAACAAACTTTAGTTTTAAGGCCCCAAAGATTAAACTGTTTTAGAATTACACATTCAGAATATAATTGTAAATTAAAATTATAGACATTTTAAAGAAAGAATTTGAAATAATGCGAGAAGTATTGTGTACTTTTCAAGTTTAATTATTTTAAACACTTTAGAAATTATATCACTTTTAAATGGAAACTTTCAAGAATTACAAAATGCGCGAATAATGAAATACGGTAATACGGTATATTTCTCTCCTGGTTTTCTTCAGGTGCAAGTTTCTCCCGATTCTCCCGGGTGGTGGTCACCCTATAAATACACTTGTTTCATCAATCGTTCTTGCATTATCACAACATGACCAAATCATTTCAAAAATCCTCTCATTGCTGACTTTGTCTATTTGCGTTTTACCGCATATTCCGCAGGAATTTCATGTCAACCACATTAACTTCATGCTAGTTAAAATTGCAAGAATCCTCTTTAAGTTAAAGATGATGGACGATCGTTCGCGAAAACTGGCTCTCCTTTGACTACGGCCAGGGGTTACAGGAAAGTTGCCTCCGGTGGGAATAATCCCCGGAAAAGGGGCTTAGAGAACGATACGAGGGGGCGACTTAAGCCGCGAGAAGTATATGGAAGTGCTCTCGTTTTGCGCAGTTTCGCTACGAGTGCCTCGAATTTACAGTAACGCCAGGTTTGGCATATTAAGCGGTTTAGTTTACAGCACTTTACAGGGTCCTTTATGATTCTACAGTCTAGGCTCAAACTAACTCTCTTGGGGCACGTACAAACACCAAGCAAAACGTACGGAGCAAGAAAAGTCAATAAAACTTTTAAGTATGTACATACGAAAACAGAGGATTTCCACTTATTACTTTGTATTTCATTATTCATTCCATTAACAATAACTAATTCCAATGCAAACCTAAAGTTCATAAAATAAACACACGTTTAAATATTCAGTCTTCAAACTTTGTTGTTCTAAACAAAAGATTTTATGATTTACATTTCATTTAATAATTTAATTTATGATTTAAAATTTTGAACATATCGAATTTATTTATTTTAACCGAAAGAAAAAGATTTTATCGACCATAAAAGGTAAATTTTGAATCCAAAATTACAAATTTTCCACAAGACAGTTAAATATTCAACAAAAAAAAAGATCAATTTTTAAAAATATATTATTATTTTCAACAAAATAAATATTTGTTAACCAAATTATTGAATTCTACACCTTGAAAGATTAATTTAAGATCATATGGTCAACTTTTCAAATAAAATTTGAAATTTGTTCAAATTTCAATGCTTTGAACATGAAATTGCGCAATTGTTAAAACCTCTTTTTATTTAAAACGAACGATGAAGAAACAAGACCTAAGAATGAATAATTTAAAATTCAAAAGCTTTACAAAATGAAATTTTCAAACCCTAGATTCCCAAACTTAAAATGATGATAGCGTTCAAAAAGATACAACTTGAAATTGGAATCTTATACATTTTTAAGAAATTCGAATTGAATCCCAGTAAAAAATTCATTAAATGTCCTGTAGATTTACAACAAAAATACTATCATTAAATATTGTATCGTTACTTGCGCGACTTCTGAGAAGGTGTTGTAAAGTTATCATTATAAAACGATATTTTATGTGCAAAAACAATTTTATTTGCAATAAAATATTTACGCCGTATGTACAATCATCTGTGTCAGGCGAAGAGAATTTTCTACTATGCTTTTCGTCCCGGTGATTGGAACTTGAAATGGGTTGTTATTTGCTTGCTACTAAATCTTTTACAAGTTCGAGCAATATAATATCATATATTGTAAACAAATCACTGCTTCCAATCATTACTCACGAGAAAGTCTTGGCAATCTCATTTTTTTCAAAGAAAAGGGTCTACAATCTACTCAAATCTCACGCTTATATGGTTATTGAAGAAATTTTAGAGCGCAATTCTTTCTTTAGATATCTGAATATATTAACTCAATACAGTAAATTAAGGAAGCAATAATTTTATAAACACTCACGAAATGAAACCAAAATCAGGGTTACGACAAAATTTCATGTTCAAAATTGCCTGATCTTTCCCTGATTTTTCATTTTTACTCACTATTAATATGTAAAGACCAAAATTCTAATCTTGTCACATTTTTACTACAGAATCTTTTATACATTCACTAAAACCATTTTAAATCGAAATTTACCAAATTTTAATTTATCATTCTCAGGGCTGCGGCAGCCTAATTTACTATAAAAAGGAGTGACAATTTAAAAGAATTTAAGAATTTAATAGAACTCAAAAGAATTAGATGAAATTTATAAGGATTCTAGACGAATTTTCACGTACTCAGGATAAATTCACAATACTTCAAAACATTTAAAGTAAAATACAAAAGAAAACAAATGAATGGGACAAAATTGAAAAACATCCGACAAGTTCGTTTGATTTCAGTAAATTTGAAGTGAATTTAGAAGAGTTTAAGGGTACGAAGAAAAATTGGATGGAATTCATGAAAATTCATGGTGAATTAAAAAAAAATTAGTAAGTTTAAAATAAGTTTATTTAAATTTCAGGAATATTGAAATGAAATTTCTAAGAATTCAAGGTGACTTTGAAGACTTCAGGGCGAGTTAAATAAGAACTAAGCACATTTTTAAAGAATCCATTGAATTGGGTAAAATTGAGTAGGTTAAAAAATTCTAGAGGATGCCAAAGAATTCAAAAAAATTTTAAAGGATTCAGGATAAATTGAGAGGAATTCGGAGTGAATTCTAAATAAATCCAAACGAATTGAAAGAAAATATGTGAAAATCTTTTTAAATATTTGAAATGATACGAAATACCTGAATTTTTGTGAATAAATTCTTTGAAATCCATTAAGATATTATGAAATGCCGTGCAATTAAATTAAATCTGATGAAATTTCCTAAGATCCTGAAAAATTTATTAAAATATTTGAGAGCTTGTAAAAACCCTTAAAATTATTGAAAACCTCGCGAATTCTTATCAAATTCCTTAGAATTTTTTAAAATATATTCTAAAAGCTTGTATAATGGGTTCTATAAAATCGTTCCATATGTTTCAAAATTCTAGAAAATTCTTAAAACCCCCTTTAAAATTTTCTTAACTCCATTAAAATAATTCAAATCCTTGGAATGTTTGAAAATACCATAAAATATTTCAAATCCTTTGCAATCACTTCAAATGACTAAAATAAATTAAAAATCCCTCAGATTATTTGAAAATTCTTTAAAACATTTCAAGTCCTCTATTAAAATCCCTTCAAAAAATTGTAATCTCTTCACTATTTCTTGGAATTTGAGAATTAAAAGCAATATCTATCTCGAGATTTTTTAATGCACGAAGGAAAGCTGAAAAGACGTCCTATTAATATTTTAAAATTAAACTCTATGAGGGCAAACACAATTTTAAATTAAAAAATTCAATTTTGTTTGGTTTATTTTGGTCTCAAAAAAAAGCTTAGGGCTCTTCATTTAATTTTAGTCTAATCGTACCATAATTTTAATAATATATCTAACGACAATTTTAATACAAATTTAGACTAAAGAATCATCAATGTGGGCAGACATACCATCGTAATTGATTATAATTAATTAAAAAAATATTTCATTCATAAAAAATTCTACAAGAAATATTTTACCTTTAAGGCCATGTATAGAGTGGGTTACGTGACCAGATTCCTACCTGACCACCACTTTTTTATATTCTAACTTATTTTCACATAAAGCACCACATCGAGTTGAAAATATGGGATAATAAATCGGAAGCACTAAGAAAGGTAAGTCTGGTCCTAAATTTTAATAATGATGAAAAAAGCAACAAAAAATATTTACAAAAAAAACTTTTTTCATAATTATACAAATTTAGGACCACACCCAATTTTCTTAGTGCTTCCGATTTATTATCCCAAATTTCCGATTCGATGTGACGCTTCATGTGAAAATAAGTTAGGAAATAAAAAAGTGGCGGCAAGGTAGGATTCTGGTCACGTGACCAACTCCTCGCATGGCCTTGAAGAGTTTTATTTAAATATTAAATAGTTTAGTTTGAAATTAGTGAAATTTAAGGAAGTTAAATTAATGATAATAGATGATAAGGAAAAGGGGAATTTTCTCGAGAATAGGACAAGAACGAACAATTTGAAACAAGTTGAACACACAAGAATAGAGGAAAGACTATGTAAAATGGAGAATTCATCTTGTCTATTTTTTTTACACATAATCTAAATAGTAGAAAGATCTCAGAAGTTGTAAAAAAAATTTTTTGACACAGGGAGTAGATAAAACTTCGCCCTTTTCAAATAAATAATAGAATACTCCACTACAGCGACGGTGGCGTTATAGTGGTGCCGTTAATTGGACGTATTTTTTTCCTTTCGATTATTACATAAAAAAAATAGAATTCTCTCCGAAAAAAAGTCTTTAACAAGGGATTTTGTACTCTTTACATTATGTACTTGTTACTTCTGCAACTTTCACTGGCCAACAAAATCCAACAAATTAATACGATTCATTTCTGTGTTCTAATCCGAGTTTAGGAAATTCTTTAATTACAGAAATGTCGGGAATTAATGTTAGTTTGTACGATATTCTCACATGATTTGCTTAGCCTCACAACTTGTCTCGTTATATGAGATGCAAACACGAGAATTTCTATTTGCATTGGCTTTATGACTCGAGAAATTCGACTCGCGGAAACTTTAACGGCTTTCGTGCCGCGGAAAGTTTACCCCTCGAGCGAGGCAAGATTTATATCGATACCGAGTAAAACTTGCGATCATGCAACTCTTTTTATTTTATACACCCGCAGAGCTTCATCGACATGCATGTCGTAAAGTCACTGAAATCTGACACGTGCAACGTCATACTTTTACTATGATTTACCGTACCGAGAAAACGTCATTTTACCGTCAGAGAGACTTTTCAAGGGAACTATATACCTAAGCTTTCTGCGTGAAACTTCACATGATGTGCATTTATATGGGAAATGGGGGAGAGCTCCGCTCTTTGTGTGATGAATTTTTAATCAGAATACTGCCAGAGAAAAACGAGAATTGAGAAGGAAATCCTCTATGATATTTACCATTCTTTGAACGTCTCGTCTTTATAAATAAGGAAAATGTGAAATTGGAGGTGCATTATTGATGGATTTATTATTTATTAAAGATTTCAAAGAGGGTGCATATTCAAACGCGATGGAGTTTCATAGTGGCTCACTTCAATTTTTATATTCAAGTTTTCAAAAACTAAACAGTGTATAATTTGAAGTATAAAAAAATTATTCAATTTCGAAGAATTTCAATTTAATTTTTTAATTACGAAGGCTTTTAATAAGGCTACTAATTTAAACAATTTAAATTTGAAACGAACTATTTTTAATGTTCAAATTTAAAAATTATTCTAATTTAAAGGTATTCTATTTCAAAATGTTTCATCGCCTTTAAAAATATTTTTAATTTTTTATGATTAAATTCAAAGTTATCCAATTTCACACTCAGATTTTAAAACCGTCCAATAAATAAAATTAAATTTAATATGTTAAACATGTTTAACATATTAAATTTAAATTTATTTAACTATGAATGACTTTAATTAGGAATTGTACTCTTTTATTTTCGATACTCAAATCTGTTCAATTAAACGATTTCGGTTTTAATCAGAAATATATTTGTAGAATCTTGAAGAGTTCAATTTCAAAATTTTAAAGATTAAATTTTTTAAATGTCGAAGAAAATAAAAAACCATTCAACTATCATGGTTTTGAATTTGAGCGTCCAATTTTTAATATTTAAAGTTATTAAATTTGGGTGGGTTTAATTACCAACATTTTATTTATTGAGGCTTTCGATTTGAAATAAATGTAAGAATGTAAGAAAATTTCAAACACTATAGATTCGAAACTATTTAATTTATCAAGTTTGAATATAAAATTATAAAATTTCAGGGCCTCTATCCAATGGTGAATTTACATTCCCGGTCATTTCAGTTCAAGAGATTTAAACGATTTCAAACAATTTCTAAAGATTATAAGACATTTCTGAACACCCTAAACGGTTTCAAAAATTTCTGATTTGAAATACGGAATTTTGGAAACGAATTATAATTCCGAATTCGAACATTATAACATTTCCCGTTCCAAGTCACAATTACATTTATTTCCCAAAAAATTCCCTGTTCCAAGTCAGAATTATAATTCTTTACCGTGATTAAAAAAAAAAAATTTACATATTCCCAGTCCAAGCTCAGAATTACAGTTCTTTTAGAAAACCCCCCACGCCAAGTCCCTTTTCATAAAATTTGCAAGAGGGAATTTACAAGTTGTGACGAATTCGAAATTGGAACGGAATTTTTTTAAATTCCCTTCCTTTAAAAAATTCCCTGCCCCAAAGTAAAAATTCAAATTCTTTGTGGAAACTGCCTGTCAAAAAGTCAAAATTATTATTCTTTACGAAATTCCCTGTCCCAATTGTCAAAGTGATATTTCTTTACTGAAATTCCGGGTCCAAACTCAAAATTACGATTCTTTACTAAAACATCCTCTCAGAAAATAAAAATTATAATTCTTCACCGAAATTTCCAGCTCATAATTATAATTATTTTATAAAATTCCCCGTTCGAAGTCAGAATGGTAATTTTGTTAGAAAAATTTCATATTTCAAGTGAGAATTGTGATGTTTTTAAATTCCTTGTTTCAATTCTAAATAAGAATAATAAAATATATGAAAACACTTTTAACTTGTATAGTAGTAAATTGGTAAAAGGGATTTTTTTCGAAATCTTATTATTGGTACAATAATTTAAAAATAAATTTTAGAATAAAATTTAAGTTAAAGTTTGGTTAAAATTTTAACCTAGCAATAACTTTTTCAACCTGCTGGCATTTATATTTCGTGACATTATTATCATTCAATGAAAACAACTTTTTTTTCTTTTTTTCGGATTCTCAGCAAAAGAATTTCATAATATGATAATTGTGATTGCTCTACAAAACTGAGCTTTAAAACCCATACAATTCTACTCTTAAAATTCTCGTATTTAGTCGCAGTCAGAAGCTTAGTATCTCGAGAGTATTGTTTTATTATTTATTTTAACTCAAAAATAATATTTTTTTATTGCAATCCGCAGCCGAGCCTGCTGCTTGGTTGGTTGCCTAGTTTTATAGTGCCACCCTTCAATTGATCTTCGATATATTTACGAAAACGGGAGGTCGCATTTTCTTTGAAGAACGAGATGATATTTATTGCAAAAGTAAAAAGGAATCGGACAAATTCCCGGCTTTTCCGGTCCTCAAAACTCCAGGCTAATTCCCGGTTGTTCCATTCAGTGACCACCCCAGCATGTATTATTTTTATTATTATAATAACATAAAGCCAACTCCCTTCACAGAAAATCGCCGATCCTCCAATGTACACCCAAATCAGTGTTTAATAGAGTTGCAACAAATTTGAACTACACAGGTTCATTCGGAGAATCTAGGGGAAAAGTATCATTTAGACACTGTTTTTTCTCATCCAGTGCAACGTGGTCATGGAGTGTCGTCTAATCTTGCAGTGGCTAGTGTCATACATGAAAGATAAGGTAAATACAATTGTATAATAAAAATAGAAATCTGTTTTTCGCGATGATTAGGGATGTAAATTCGCATGAAACTTTAGCCTGATGAAAAGTTTCATGAGACATTGGGAGTTTCGTAAAACATTGCAATGTTTCAAATATAGCGGCGGGAACATTCAAACTGATAAGATAAAAGCCTATTAGGTATTTTCACTTCAATAAACAGCTAACTTCACTTCGTAGATTGCTGAGGGGAAAATAAGGGACCAAATGTATGGGATTTAGTTCATTTTTGCCCTATTTTGCTAACATCTTCGTAAAAGGTAATTTTTTCTATATAATTGTAGTTAAAAAATAGTTTTTCTTTTTTAATTACTATTTAATGAAATAATAAAATAATAATGATGATGATTAATTACAAATACATTACAGAAATAAAGTTTTGATCCATTTTTTCCACTCCGCTTTTAACAAAGTGAAGTTAGCTGATGGTTGAAGTGAAAATACCTTATTGAGGCTTTCATTTCCCAACTTTTTTCTGCCGGCTGATTTGATTTATTTTTCCGGTTTGTACTGTGGACCCATGATGCCAATGTTGGCACCCTGAGCTACTGCGCTGGCACGATTCAAAATTACATTAAAAAACAATTCTTGCAACTTAAGTAAATAATTATTAAAATATCCACAAGGACATATACAAATTGTGTAACTTTGATTTCAGGAAAAAAATACAACACATATATTATATTAATAACAGTTTATTTTCAGTGAATTCCAAAGACCAAATTATATTTTACAAAACATTCAATTTAAAAAGAAATTTCTTGGAAAAGTGATTGAAAATAATTATTTTTAAGTTTTTAATATTTTGCATGTATTTTTCTGGGAATTCATATAATTATATAACCTATAAATACATAAATTATCACGACTGCATTGTAGTTATGCTTTCTTTTTTTTTTACTTCAAGCGTCGTTTTGTCACGTCTCAATCGAAAAGAACAATCTGAAATTTTGTTTTAGAATTATTCAAATATTATCACTATTATATTCTGCAATTAGCTTCTGTATATCAAGCTGCTGAAATATCATATGGTATTTAGAAATATATCTATTAACAAATATTTTTAGAAATATTAGTCATTTTTTCAAATTCAATGAAAATAAACTGTTATTCATCAAATATATGTGTTATAAATTATTTTCTTGTCTGAAATCAAAAGTTACACAATTTGTATACATTCTTGTGTATATTTTAATCATTATTTATTTAAATTACAAGAATTATTTTTCAATGTAATCTTGAATCGCGCTTCAAAGGGTAGACAACCAGCGCTCAGTCCTAACGCACGCATGAATGAAAATTATTATCATTTTATTATTGCATTAAATAGTCCCTAAAAAAGAAAAACTATTTTTTAATTGCACTTATACAGAAAAATTACTTTCTACGAAGATATTAGAAAAATAGAGCAAAAATTAACCGATTCCCATGCATATGGTCAATTGTTTTCCCCTCAGTATTCAACGAAGTGACGTGAGCTAGTGATTGGAGTGAAAATACCTTATTGTATATGGAGACGGTCATGACTTTTTCTATACATCCCGGCTTTAGTTTAAATGTCGACAGGCATGACTAACCTAACCTTTGGAAGTTGCATTAGGAAGTTATAATTTTATTCTAAGTGACTGGTACGCCCTATTCAATGAAAGAAATTTGGAAATTAGGTAAATATTGTATCAATTCGTTTCCTTATTAACAATTATTTAGACTAATATCGCAAAGCGAATAGTTGCTTTGACAGGTATTCAAGTGGCTGACAGCGCGGTTCAGAACTCCACAACTCTGCATGAGCCAAAATTCAGTCTCGAAATGATACTTTCCCCTAGATGCCCACATGGGCACCTACGTTCAGAGGAATACATTTGAGACTTGAAAACTCTCTAAAATGATCATTGGGAGCCCAATGAAATTAGAGCTGCAACAAATTTAACACCAGCGTTTTTCTGTGTTTCGGGGTAAGCGTAATTCGCTTAGTTTCAGCCTCGTTATACTACCGAATATTAAAAAATTTATACGGTAAACATAAGTAAGGATGTGTAGGAAAAGGGATAAATTCTGGATCAATTTAGAATTCCCGTCTTGCTTATTCAAACAGTACGTTCGTTCTACAACATCGCTCCGATACAAGTCACTGATCAATTTCTCTAGCGATCAACCTAGGCTTCAACTTCAAAGAGTCATCATAGAATTGATTATTTAATTCCTTTTTATCTTTCTCAATCTCTTAAAATTTCTTTTTTAAAAGAGTCCTTATTTCGCTTGCTCAGCATCCTAAAAATAATGACAATTTCCTGATTCCTTAGTACCTACTCTCCTTATCTAAAATCCTGCTTCTCCAGCCGTTCCTTAAACAGAGATTAAGCCCGCCATCCGGTTTTCAGTGGCGCGTCGTGACTGAACTTTTCCCGACGTAATATGGAATCGCGGTAGTGCCAATTTCATTTAATGTCCCATTTTATCGTCGTTTCGACGCCTCGTCTGACGCCTTGCGGCTCTCGGTGATTTGGGGTCGAGTTCTGTCCTGGTTATGGATACTTAACGGGTGTGCCTTAAACAACCTCGTTTTATTACACAAATAAACCTGCAAATTGCGTGCAAAACCTGGCTGTTTTAGTTCAAAAAATAATTATATACAATTCAAAGGGTACTGACGAAAATCTCCTGGTTGCACGTGGATACGCGAAACAAACCACCCTGAGTAAAAACCAAATCAGATTTCCCTTCATGTCTTCCATTAGCGAGAAAACTGGTATATTTGTAAAATTCTTTGAATTTTTTTTATTTGTAATACAATTCATTTCCATGTATATTTTAACAACACAATTTTCAGTTTCAATCCTTCAAAATTGAATTAAACTTCAATTTTAAACCATTTAGATTATTTATAACGTAGCTAAATATTCCAAATTTAAAATTTGGTGAAAACGTATATACAAAAGCCGAATGGCCGCAAAACTTCATTTTTTAAATTCTCTAACTTTCCCCGGATTTTCTCTGATCAATTTTTTATTTGCCCAGACCATTAGTATTCAAGTACCAGAATTTATATCTTGCAACATTTTTAATATATAATCTTTTTTAACAGAATAATAAAGTTCAAATTAAAATTTAAGACTTTCAATTTTTCAATGTAAACGGACGAATTTTGAACAGTGTTTAATTTGAACAATTTTTTAACAATTTTGTTTAATTTTTCACCAAAAATATGACTTCTGAAACAATTAGTTTAAGTTAAAAAATAATAATATAGTTTTAAAGAAAATAGTGGCATTTTTAACCAAATTTTTCAGTCTTCAACTAACCAATGAATATGAAATTTCAACAAAAAATATAATATCTGATGAACCAAGATGAATTTCTCAATCACAAAGACGAATTTTAAACAAAATACATCAATTTTCAAGAAATTATTGATTTTTTAACTTAAAAAAATGAATTTTTAACTTGTGGAAATATAAATTTTCACTAAAAAAATAATTTTCAATAAAAAAAATGAGTTTTCAAACAGAAACTATTAAACTTTAAACAACCTATAAATATGAAATTTCAACGAAAAACATAATAGTATGAACGAGGGTTTTTAAACGAAAAATGGTGTTTTTAATCCCACTTCGTTCCTTCCAGACCATATCTTTGATGAGTCACTGTTCGGCTTGAAAATTCTGATTAAAAATACAATTTTTTGTTCAAAAAACTCTCATTCCTGCTTCTAATTTTAAATATAATTAGCAAACATTACGACAAAAATTATTAACATTTTTAGAAAATAAATTTCTTTGCGAAAAACGTGATAAAGCCAAAAAAAGCAAGTTTTTCCGTCAAAAAAAGGCATTACAAAATTATTATTAGCAAAATTTGTGAGGATTATTGAAGGAATTTATATTTCTAAACATTTTAATAAGTAAGAGATAAAAATGTCGAACTCGCGGGAGTCGAACGCGCAACCTTGTGGACACGATGCAAAAGCGTTACTGTCTGAGCTACCGTCCAATGGGAATTGTATTTTGCCCAACTTTATATAAAGTGTGACGAAAATCTCAAAGTCGATTTTCTCGATCACGGCGAAAACGCACATATTACTGCTGGGGAAAATAAATACTCAGGTAATAAGCTTCCATTAAAAAAATATGAACCGAAACTAAAATTTACAATTTAGAAAATTAGATCCAAAAACGGGTTTCAGAGAAAGATTCTGCATCATTCATGGATGCAAAATTTGAAAAATCAAAATCCTAGCCGCTTTTCTTTCGCCAGATATTGGCATTTTAAATTTAAGTTCCTACACTCACAATAAATCAAGCCCAATTAATACAAATTTTGATGTTAAAACGATTACTTCGGACAATTAATTTTCGAATAACAAGAAAAAATCTGCATCAGCCCGGTTTTGAACCAGGAACGCCACTATCCATGAGCGGAGCGTTAACCAATTACGCCACCGAGGCTTTAGCAGACATTTTCTCGTTTTTTATAGCTACCTCTTTGCAGGGGAATGTTATACGTTACGCATATTTTTTCTTGTGCTTCAAAAATTGATTTTCTAAAGTAATCGTTTTAACATCAAAATTTGAATTAATTCGAATTTTGTATAGTAAGTATAAGGACTTACATGAGGGTGGTCGTTTTAATCGAAGAAAAAAATTCCCGGTTATTTCCCGGTTCGCAAACATTTTTCACGGCCAATGAAATTTATAAAATCAAACTAAATTACAAACATTTTTCCATATAAAGTAATAAACAATAAACCACAAATTAAAGCATTCAAAGTAAAGCACTTGAATTCCAAAGTTTTAAAATTGAAGTTCAAATTTTATCAAATTATTTTTATTTTAAATAGTCTAGGCATCCTTTAAAAGCTTTAAAACTTTATTTCAAAATTTCGACAAATCTAGAAGTAGTTTCAAATTTTTCCAAATTCAAAATACTTTTTGAATTTTTTTCGGAACTTTTAAATATATTTCAAAATGAATTGAATTTTTTTCTATAACTTTTAGAAGATCCTGTGAATTAAAAAAATTTGAATTTGAATTTATAAATAATAATAGAACACTTATTATTTGTAAAAATATTAGAGGAATCTTAAGAGATATTTAGAAATTTTAAAAAGATTTGAATTAAATTTAGAACTTGAAATAATTTAAAATACTTACAGCCAAAATAAAATGTAGATTTTTGCTGATTTCAAACAAAAAATTTAGAATTTTTTTAATAATTGTGAATGACTTCAAAAGAATAACCAATTTTCTTAAGATTCTCAGGAAAATGATTTTTTACTTTGAAAAATTATTGTAGCAGAAAGTTTAAGAAGATTTTAAGAGAATAAAAAAAATTATCAAAGAAGAACATGGAAGATTTTAGGATTTTTTTTTTAATTTGCAGGATTTTCAAAAATTGTAGGAAAATTTCGATTAATTTTAAAATATATTTAGAAATTCTAAAAAAAAAGTTAACACACTTCGTTTAAATTACTTGAAATAATTTCAAGTTTTTAATTAATTTTGAATCTTTTCAAAACTTCTATGTATCTCTTAAAATTACGCAAATTTGTCTACAAATAATAAGTGTTCAATTGTTATTTATGCGTCAAAATTTAACACTTTTACTTATAAATTAAACACTTTTTAAATAGAACAATTACAATTGTAACGCTAAAAGTTTAAAAGGTCTTCGAAAATCTAAAGATTCAAAGCTTTCTATGTAAAACAATTCAGTTTCAAATTGTTTTCTTTTAAATATTTTGTTTCAATTATTCTTTTTCTAAATTAAGAAATTTAAAAATTAAATCAGATAAAAATTAAATAATTGAGACTCACAATATTTTGAATTTAATAAAAACCTTTAATTATGACTATATTATTATGGATTTATTTTTAAGTTCAAAATAGTAAAACGCACGTTTACTTTATTAATGGCTAAAAAATTTAATAGAAATAAGATATTAATAAATTTATTTATTAAATTTAGTATATCGGAATAAATTATATATTAATTTCAATTCTTATCAAGACTTCCGGATTGAAACATTTCAAATCTGGAAATTTTCAAATTTTGAACGGATCTAGAATAGTTTGATAAAAATAAACTGTTTTTATAAAAAAAATTCAACTTCAAATGCTTTTAATTTTTAATTGTTTACATCTTCAAAACTGCATTAAATTACTTCAAAATCTATTAAAATCTAACTTGGGCTGATTTTTCTTCTGAAAACTCCCGGTTTCCCTGTCCGGCGACCACTCTGTTTTTTATTTTTAAAAAATCTTCGATTTTAAAAACTTCTAATTTTTTTCAACCTTCAAAACTGCATTTTTAATTTCTTTAAATTAAAATACATGCTTAAAAATTAAAAATCTAAAATGGAAAATTTTTGAAGTGAAAGATTTTCAAATTAAGGATTCTAAACTAAATAATATAATAATTGATAAAAATCAAAATTTAACACGTGTTACGTTGGATGGTTGATAGATTGGCGTTTGATAATCACCAGCCACCCGATGTAATGACTGTTCCCATTCCCGAAATCTTTTCTCGCGACCTGTCTCCCTATATCTTTCTTGTTTCGGTGCCAAGATGGCAGTTTATTGCTGGGGAAGGGCGATATAAAGAGGCGGGCAAATTCCCTTATAAATTGCGCGAATAACTTGAGCAGCCCCTCGGTTAATTAAACTCCAGTTTACATTTCATTACTACCGTCTTCAAGAAAAACGAAATTAAATAGAAAAAAATTCAGTTGGGTCAGGAGAGAATTGATTTGCTCGGGTGGGTTTTAATGGGCCGTTAAAAAAGCCCAAAGTAATCATTTCTTTCAAGATTCTTGAAGTTCAAGTTGGTTAAAAATAACTGTAATACAGTAACTGTATGTAACTGTAATAACTGTACACAAAATTTTTTGAATCAAATAAGAATATTCACTGACTCTCAGTCAAAGAAAATATTCTTTAATTGAAAGAAATTTCTCCTGACGCAAAGAAATGTCATTAGTTCAAAGAAATCGTGTTTAGTTTTAGTTTTAAAAATTCGCTTAAAATGAGTTGCTTCATTTTAAAGTTATTTTTGGTTAAATGAAAAAAAAATAAACGGGTTAAAATTGAAAATTCGCCAAATTGTTCAATTTTGAATGTTTACGTAGTTTAAAATCATAACATTTTGAACATCTTTTTACAACAAGTCCATATTGAAATTTCACAGTTGAAGATTGTTGAAAATGTTCTTAATTTAGAATTATGTAGTTTTATTTTCTTATAACAATCAATTTTTAAGGTTTTTTATTAAAAGCTCTTC
The DNA here is from genome assembly GCF_010883055.1 of Belonocnema kinseyi. Lineage (NCBI taxonomy): Eukaryota > Metazoa > Arthropoda > Insecta > Hymenoptera > Cynipidae > Belonocnema > Belonocnema kinseyi. The sequence continues at coordinate 34,420,567 of NC_046664.1, read as the reverse complement.
AACTTTAAAGATGTATAAATACAAAATATTAAATTTAAATAATTTTGAAGATTAAAAGTTTGAAATTTTTAATTATAAAACTTCGAAGTTGAAGAAACTTCCAATATTAAACATAAAAATTAGAGAATTTTTAATTGTAAAACTTAAAACCTGCATTCTTTTTTATTGTATATTTTTTAAATTAAAAGCTCTCTAATTTTCAAACTTTTTATTATAACCTATGTAATCTTGAAGTTTTCTCAATAGTTCAATTTTGAAGATTTACAATAAAAATGGTTCAATTTCAGCGAATTGCACTCTCAATGTTTATTTATATATTGTTTTAAAAAGTTCAAATTTAAAGACTTAAAATGAAAAACTCTTCATAATAAAAATATGTATAATATTCTTAAATTAGGATGACTTTGAAGATCAAAATGTACAAATAAAAATTCTTAAATTTTGGTGATTTTAAAGGCCAAGGGTCAAGAGCTTTCAATTCTAAACATTCCAAATTGATAAATTTCTATAGTAAAACATAAAAATTACGGAATATTTAATTGTACAAAATTATTTATTCACAAGATTTATATTTTGAAGTAATGTAATTTTGCACATTTTTTTCTTAATACTTCAATTTTAAAGATTAACAACTGACAATCGTTCAATTTGAACGACTTTCAATATTAAATTGTTCGATTTTTAAAATTTACAATTAAAGATTTATTAACTTGAAATGTTTACAGTGTAAAATAATGTAATTTTGAACTATAAACAAATGTATTTCGAATTTAAAGATTTCCAATAGAAGATATTTCAATTTTTACGATTTAAAAATTTAAGTATCTTGTATTTTTATGTTTATAATTCAGAATGATGTAGATTTAAACGTATTTCCCCCTTGGAATAGTTCAATTTAAAGATTTATAATGAGAAACTTTATTATTTAATTATGTAATTTTAATTTTTGAAGACATAGGATCGAATTTTGAATGTTTCTTTTCAACAGTTCAATCTTAAAGATCGAAAATTGAAAATGATCGATTTTTAAGATTAAAAGTGGAAAATAATTCAATTTTGATGATTTGGTTAAAAATTTATGTATTTTTCTAGAAATTCGTCTTTTATTATAGAAATTAAATTAGAATGAATCGATTTGATAAAATTAATCTGTTTAAGTTGATGATTTAGTAAGTTGTTTTTTTTTTGTCGAAAATTCGACTGGTTTGTAAAAGTCTTTACCAGCTTCAAAATTTGAAAATTTTGTAGAAAATTAAAAAAATAAACTGTTTGATGGAAAATGCATTTTTTATTGAAAATACATTTTTTTAAATGAAAATGCAACTAAATATTTGGTTGAAAATGAATCTGCTTTAGTTAAGGATTCAAGTATTTTTATCAAAATTCGATTAGTTGGTTATATCCAACTGTACTTAATCATGAATTAAAATATTTTGTTGTTGAAATATCAACTATCAAATTTTTTGTTGAAAATTCATATTTTTAGAAAGAAAGTTCAACTCATGGGTTAAAAGTTGAACTACATTCTCAAATGCTTTTTGGTTGAAGATTCATCATTTTAGTCGAAATTAAACTGTTTGATCAAAAATTCGTTATTTTAATAGAAAATTAATTTCCTTTAATGAAAATTTAACTACACCATTTTTTGTTAAAAATTAATCTTTTTCACGTTAAAAATTCAACTATTTTTTTTAAAGTTTTTAGAAACAAAAAAAAATATAAGCAAAACATTAATCAAATAAAATTTGGACTAACATTACATCCACAGTATTCGAAATATTTAGTAGAAAGTATATGTAATTTGTTGCAAATTCGCCTTTTTTGTAGAAAATAAATGTTTTGGCTTTAAAAAATTCTGGATGTAGTGCGGCTTTTATGCGTACCATATATAGTACGCAGGTTTTAAGCTCAAAAAACGGCAGCAAACGCGATTTTGGTTTTACGTGTTAAGCCTACCATATATGGTACTGTGCGCGGATTCGGATTAAAAATGCCACTTCTTTATTGAAAATTAATCTATTTTGGTTGAGAATAGAACTCTTTGGTTGAAAACTCGTCCTTTCTGGTTCAATTCGACCGTTTTTTTTTATTTAAAATTAAAATATTGTTTTGGTCAAAAAATAAAATATTACATTTTGTGTTAAGTATTCATATTTTTTTCGTTGGACATTCAACCCCCCTTCCCAGAAAAAACCGTCTGACATTATATTTGGACGAACCCTAAATAAATCCAGGAAAAAAAATTGCGTAAGATTGGGAGGTTAAAACTTTCGTAAATGTACGCAATTTAGGCACAGTCCCTAATTATCCATTAACGAAGAAGTTCAATAATATTTTTAAAGAGAAACAAAAGACATAGTGCCATTAGCGGACAATTTTGGCAAAATAGTGTCTTTAATGTGATTTTTTTCTAAATAAACTCAACTCCCGAAATAAGAATCCTCGGTTTACGATATTCCAAGAACTGTTGGCCTCCATAGTTTCGTTATGAGAAGAACCGCGGCACAGAAAGAGAGAGGATGGTCAGTCAAGCGTGACAAGTAGCTCGAAGGCCGCACTCTCAACGCATTAGTTGCATCAGGTTGCGTTATGCATCAAAATGCCACTGCAAGCCATGTCCCATACCGTTCTTATATCGTGAATTGAGTGTAGTAGCAAAATAATGTCATCCATAAAAAAATGTGACAAATAGTTTGACTAGCGCTGTGAGTTCGAAGCTTGATAAAGTTTTAAAAAGACTCCGTTGTTCTTCGACAGATTTTCAGTCAAAGATCCTTACGCAAGTTTGCATTCTACATTGAAAGAAAATGAATTATCTAAAGTATTTCTTCGATCGTTTTCAAGATTCTGAGTAAAGATTCTTTCTTGAAAAACGTGCGCTTGTAAGGAAGTGGGATTCCTTTGTAGAGTATAAGGAGTTTAAGCATGTTAATTCATCGACCCGGAGCAGCGAAAAGGAATTACTGGCACTGCTAAGAGAAATCGCAATCCGTGGTGAAGCGAGTGAATTAATTATGAGGAGAATGCTGAACACGCGAAGCTTGCGTACCTATAAATATTCCTCTTGTCGCGTGTGTAGGCATGCAATGCCGATCAGTTATGAAACGACTGGTACCCGATTTAATTTTCTTCTCAAGACTTCTCTAACCCCCGTCTCAAAAAAAAAATAATAATAACAGGGTGACGGGAAAACTTTATTTTCAAAATTTCCTGACTAGGGCCTGGCCTGACCATTTTTTGTTTTCCTGTCCATTAATATTCAGAGATCAGTATTTTAAGCTTATGGCAGTTCAAACATACAATCTTTTACAAACTAAATAAAACAATTTCAGATAGAAAATTTTTTTTTTAACCAAATAAGATGACTTCTACAACATAAAAATGAACCCTTAATTCAAAAGAACGAATTTTCAACCAAAGAGAATAAATATCCACAAAAACTAGTTGCATTTTCAACTATAATTATCAACAACAAGAAAACGATGAAATTGCAACAAAAGAAGATGAATATTTTGTCTAAAGAGACGAATGTTCAACAAAACAGTTTAATTTTGTCAACAACAAAAAAATGTGTTGAATGTTGAAAATTCAACGGTTTTGGCAGAAAACAAATTTTTTTTCTTAAAACTGCAATTGTTTGGTTAACATTAATCTGTTTTAGTTCAGGATTCAAGTATTTTGTTATTTGGTATAGAAACTTAATCTTCATGGTTGAAAATTCAAATATTTGGTTAAAAATTTATATATTTTGTTGAGAATTCAATTTTTTGTACAAAATTAATTTTTTTTGTTTAAGATGTAACTATTTGGTTGAAAATACAATTTTTGATAGAAAACTAATCTTTTTGGATAAAAATGCTACTGATTAGTTGGAATTTCATCCTTTATGGTTGAATTCAACTGTTTTTTATTCGAAATAAAAATCTTTTCTTGGTTAAAATATCAACTATAATATTTTTTGTTGAGAATTCATCTTTTTTTTACAATTAAACTGCGTGGTTAAAGGTTGAACCACTTCGTTAAAAATGTTGTTGTTAAAGATTCATAATTTTAGTAGAAAACTTATCTCTTTAGTTCAAAATTAATCATGTTTTTATTGAAAATACTATTCCAGTGAAAGATTCACCTTTTTATTAGAAAATTCATCTCTTTGTTTGAAAGTTTAACCATTTTGTTGAAAATTGATCGTTATTAATCAAAAATTCAAATAGTTGCATTTTGAAAAAAAAGATGATTCAAACAAAATACTTGAATTTTCAACTAAATAAATAACTTTTCAACAAATTAGTTTAATTATAACCCAAACAGTTGAACTTTCAACCTATAAAGATGAATTTTCAACCAAATAAATGAAATTTCAAATTAAAAAGCGGAATTTTCAATCGAATGATTGAATTTTTAACAAAAAGTATTAAAATTAAACTCAAAACAGTTGCATATTCAACAAAATAGTTCAATTTTCAAGCAAAAGAGAAAACATTTTAAACTCAAAAGATGAATTTTCAACTAAAATGACGAATTTTCAACCAAACTGACAAATTTTCCAGAAATTCAAATTGTTTAGTCCAAAAATAAAGCAGAAGTTCATCTTAATTATTGAACTTTCACGCTGAAAGACGAATTTTCTACACCAGTGAAATTTTCAACCCGAAAAAATTAATTGTCTACAAAACAAGTTAATTTACAACGAAATAATTGTATTAAAAAATATAGGCGAAAATTTGACACCAAGATTTTTTTCTACCAAAAAGACGAATCTTCCACTAAAGAAAATAAAATTTCGACAAAAATGGAAGTTATATTTTCAGTTTAAAAAAATAATCATTTGTAACAAACAAAAAAGACAAATTTGAATTTTCAATTGAAATGATCAATTTTTAATAAAATATTTCAGCTTTCAACCAAAGAAATGAATTTTTCAATTAAAATTAAGTATCCTCAACAAAAAATAGGATTTAACCAAGTTTTTCAAGCTTTAACCGAGTAATTCAATTTTCAACGAATAAGGCAATAGTCAATATTTCAACAAAAAAAAAGATTGTATTTTTAAACAAAAAACAATTGAATTCAACCAAAAATACGCATTCTCAATAAAATAGTTGAATCATTAAGCGAAACAACAAGGATTTTAAACAATTTTTTGGAATTTTTTCAATTAAACTGTAGGATTTTTATCCATGAAAAATGGAATTTCTACAGAAAGAGATGAATTGTTTAAACTTAAGGGACAAATTTTGCACCAAGAAAAATTTCAGTTGAATTTGCAGCAAAAAATCATAGCTTTTTACAAAATTGTTGAACTTTTAACCAGATAATAAAATTGTGAACTAAAAATATAATCGTCATAAAGATACAACAACTAAAAAATGCAGAAATAAAAATACAAGGCAAATAAATTACTAATAAGAATATTATATCAGGGTGGCCTGCAAAATTTTATTTTTAAAATTCCCTAATTTTTCACTTTCTCTGACCATTAACATTCAGTGACCAGAATCGTAATTTTGTAACCTTTTTAACATAGAATTTTTAACTTTAACATTATAATTCAAAATTTATTATTCTTGACAGATATTTAAAATGCAGCTTATAGCAATTCGCTGACTATAGCAGGATTTTTTTTCTTCAAAATCCCCGTTTTTTCCTTACCAATAAAATTCCTTAACTTTTCCCTGGTTTCCAGGTATTCCTTGAACTTTGTCCAACCTGAAATGAGACTAAAATCTTTTTCAAGCCAGCACTTTTAAATTTCTTTGTTTTTTACTCAAACGTCTTGAAAATGTAATCGCATTTCTTCTGCCTCTTCAAAAATAATTTTATGAAAACGAGTATGACAATCGTTGAAATCTTCACCACGAACTTTCAGGAACAAATATCTCCTTTTCTCGGCTCTATCCGACCTCATTTCGAACTCAGCTTCCATTATAAGACTGAACTTATCTCCTCAAGTTTTATCTGACGCATACTTCTCGTACTTTTTAAATTAAAGCGTTCCACCGACCAAGTCGTACGGAAAGACAAGATCGTGTACCTCCCAGAAACACATCCAAGTTTTTCCATCAAATAGAACTTAGCGATATCCTCCATAATCTACTAAATTCGATCCTCTTCTTATTCGCTCCTCGATTAAATCCAAAGAATATAGTCGAATATTTTTCCAATCTCTTGGAAGAATAAGGTTCAAAAGAACTCGAGAAAAAGTAAAGATAACAAACAAGATTTCAAGCGGAATTCTGCCATGTTAAAGGACAGTTGTCTTCTGAAAATGCAAAGATTACACATCGAGAAATTCCTCTGAGAGTCAACTTCCGTCCCCCAGTTTAATATTCAAAGAGAAACGAAGATCCCTTTTAGGTTGATTCAATGGTGAAATATCAAACGTTGAAGGGATGTTGGGTACACACACAAACACACACACATACACACACACATATATATATATATATATATATATATTTCTTCTGACAAAGACGCAAAATTGCGAGAGAACAAGAGCAGAGGAAGAAAAAGAGGATGAAAGGATGAGCCGTGAGTGGAGCTCTTAAAAATCCGACTGACAAAAGGATAGTGATAGTCGAGAACCATCCAAGAGGTTTGCGTTCGAGTGAAACCTCTCCCATTCCCTTTCTCTCCATCACTCTTTCTTTCAATATTTCCGTTTTAGTCCTACTTCCGCACGTTTTCTTGTTTTCGGGCTCATCAAATTTCTGTTCCCTCGATAGGAACAAAGGCAATAATAGAGCTTCATAAACGACCGGAATTAAAGATCCGCTTAGTGAATTCATGACCTGTAAGAAGGAAGCTTGAGATTTTTCCCTTTGAGTCTTCTCGCTATTTGGTCTTAATCATAGTCTGATTACAAATTCTCTTGATATCTGTACCAAGAATATGGAGATAAGGATTATGAATGTAAAAACTTGGATATATAGATGAAAAAAATCTGTCTCTTTCTGTTGAAAAGCTTCATTGGTACGGAACTTCGACTACTAACGAGTTTTTAAACCCAAGATTAATTTCCCCCAGCCCTGATACAACTTAAATTAAGACGCGTTGTTTTTAAAACAGGTTTTGTACAAGAAACTATTTTCTAAATTCCCTAATTTTCCCGAATCAATTTGCTATTAACCAGAAAAATGCCCCCCCCCCCCCAAATCAACAATATAGTTACATTTTTCAACAAAGAAATGAATTTTAAACAATAAAAATTAATTTGCTATAACAAACGTCATTTTTTTATAGCAAATAGTTATATTTTCAATTAAAAAACTGAATTTTGAACAAAATCGATGAAATTTCAAGAAAATAGTAGTTCAGTAATACAGAAACAAATTAATTAATTTTTAACCAAATAGTTGAGTTTTCGACCAAAAATATGAGTTTTCAACAATAAATATTGATTTTCTATAAAAAATCACGAATTTCCAACTGAAATAAAATTTCAACCAAAAACGAAATAAAAAGGTTATTTTTTCAATTAAATAACTTAAGTATGAAAACAAAAAAAGACTAAATTTCAATAAAATGGTAAAAAATTTACCCAATGAAATTAATTGTCAAGAAAATACACGAATTTTCAACCATAATGATAATCTTTCCATATAAAAATGATTTAAACTAAATAGTTCGATTCTTGACCAAAAAGACGAATTTTTAATCATAAAGATTAAATTTTTACCAAAAAGACGAATGTTCAATTTAAAAATATCAATTTTCAACTAAAAGATCAATTTTCAACAAAAAAGGGAATAGTTATGGTTTCAGTTTGAAAAAAAATTTTTATAACATAAAAACAACAACAATGGTTCAACCAAATAGTTAAATTTTATCCAAAGAAATTAATTTTTCATACATGAATCTTGAACAAGACATACATTTTCAAGAATAATAACGAATCTTCGAAAAAAAATTAATTTCGTACTAACTAGTTGGAATTTCGACTAATAAGATGAATTTTCAACTAAAAAGAAGACATTTCAAAAATTTTAAATTGGATGAAGATTCAATGAATTTTCAACCAAAATTGAAATTGCTTTATTTTCATTACAAAATTTTAATTAAAAAAAAAATAAATAAACGAATTTTCAACAAAATAGGTAAATATTTTACCAAAGAAATTAATTTTTAACCAAATTCACGAACTTTCAACCATAATGATGAATCTTCAATTTTTTTAAATCAATTCTGAACCAAATAGTGCAATTTTTTAACAAAAAGATGAATTTTCAACAATAAAGAATAATTTTCTGAGAAAAAGGACAAATTTTCAAGAAAATGCTTTTCAGTGAAAAAAGTAATTTTTAACCAAAAAAAAAAAGAACAACAAATTTTCAATTAACAAAATTCAATTTTTGAACGAAGATATTAATTTTCAAACAAAAATATAAATTTTTAATCAAAAATGGAAGTCAAATGTTTAGTAAAAAATTAATTTTGAGCTAATTAAAAATTGATTTTCATCAAAATATTTCAATTTAAAAAAAGGACGTTTTTTGGATTAAGATAAATGAATCAACAAGAAAAAAATTAATTTCTAACAAAGTAGCCTCACTTTTAACAATGTGTTGTATTATCAACTGAAACTGTAATAACTTTTATTTAGACTAAACATAATTTTAATTTGAAACCATAAACAGTTTAGTCCGAAAAAGAAGAGGAATTTTGAAACGCAATAAACAAAAAAAAATGTCATCCAAAATCTGAAATTTTCATGCCAAGAAAGATGATTTTTTCCAAAACCTTTGAATTTTCAACAAAGAAGTTAACGTTCAACCAAATAGCTGCATATTTAACCCTAAAGGCGAATTTTGTTTTTAATGAAATTGTTGAATTTTTAACAAAATAATAAACTTGTATGTTCATTCCCTAAGTTGATTAATTATACAAATAACTTTTTCGAGGTCAATATTTTAATTAATCGATTGAATACTGTTTCTGTACAATATGCTAATTATTTTTTATACTTTTTAGAACTTCCAATTTTTTGACAATTCGAACGTTTTTTCACGTATGTTAAGCAATATAAAAATAGCGAATTTTCTTTTTCAAACATGAAAAATCAAAACATGGCACAAAAAATCAGAAAATCAGGGGATGTCGTGATATACCAGACGTCTGGTTACAGTATGAGCATACGGTTCTGATCATATCTGGTGTTTTTCTTCTATTGAAAACCAAATAATAAAACTTGAAAAATTTTCAAAATTTGTATTTAAATTTAATGCGTTTAAAAATGTTTAATTTTAAATTTAAACTAAATTTTTAAAAAATTTAACTTTTTATTTTGTTCTATTACTAAATCTCGCGACTTACCTTGATCTTTTTCTGGAACTTTGACGGGCGGCATCTTCTTATCCGGGACCTTCGGTGAACAGTTTTTCCTCACTGGTTTCACAGTTAATGTTGATGGAACCTGAAAAATAGATTTCATTTTGTTCAGGAATTTATCATTTTTTCTAAAAACTAAACATTTTTTTTAATCGAAAACAATTCTTTAGATGGAAAATAAATCATTTTTACTTTTTGACAACATTTCCATTTTGTGTATTTGATCGTAACTGTTATAGAATACTTCTCTATAGAACAAGAAATAATTTTTTTCTTTTCAAAGGCGAAAATTGAAAACAACAAAAGATTCAGTTTCTATATTCAGATACATCTTCATATTTTTTACGATTTATTTTTTACGGCCCATTAAATTAAACAATTTGAACTCTAAAGCTAACAATTATTTTTCTATTTAAATAAATGAAAAAAATAAGGCACTCAAGATGGAAATCTTAAATTTTAAGCTTTTAAAATTGAAGTTTAAAAGTTTTTACTTCAAAAATGTTGTGCTAAAATGCTCAACAACTTACACTTATAAAATGGAAAGTACTAACAGTTTTCAATTAAAAAATTTGAAATTAAATACATTTATACTGTAAATATTAGCATTTTTAACTTTTGTAAATTGTAGAATTCAAAGATTCAGATTCAGTTCCAAAAATATAAAACCATATTATCATTTTCAATGCTCCAAATTAAAAAATCAATCAATGAATTACATTTTTTTAAATTATAGTAATTTAACCAATTTTAAGCTAGGAACATTGAAACTTGAACGATTACATTTTTTTAAACCTACACGTCTTTTCAAATTAAAAACTATTATTAAAATTTTTTCATCACTTCTAACCATATTTTAAATTGATTCGAAATTCAAATAATTTTTTAAAATAAATCATTTTCAATTTTCTTAGCAATCTTAAAAAATTTTTTAAATCTTTTGAAGCCTTTCACAATTCTTAAAAAGATTATAAATTTCCTGTTCAAAATCTGCAAAAATCCACATTTTGTTTTAAAATAGGCTATAGCTATTAGCACCGGGATTTCGGTATGAAAAGCCGAATTTGTTTCGGAACAAACACTTCTTTTAAATAATTTGAAATCATTTCAAGTTTTAAATTAATGTTGTACCTTTTCAAAACCTCTAAATATCTCTAAAAATTGATCGAATTGTTCTACAAATAATAAGTGTTCAATTGTTATTTATACATAAAAATTCTACAATTTCACTCACAAATTAATCATTTGTTAAATATAACAATTAAAATCGTTCCATTCAAAGTTTAAAAGCTCCTTTAAATTGTAACGATTCAAGGCTATATATTTCAAACAATTCAGTTTCAAATTATTTACATTTTTTTATGACTACGGCTTCTGAATTGAACCAGTTTAATTTTTAACGTAGAACTCTGTAAATTCTTAAATTTTGAACGGATTTAGAATCATCTTAACAACTCAATTATTGTTTATTTTGTGATACTTCAAATACAGTTCAATTTTTAGAATAATTAATTAATTTATATTTACAGTTGATCAGGTAACAATTTTTGTCATGAAAAGTGTTCAATTTCAAACGCTCTTAATTTTCAATTGTTTAAGTCTTCCAAGACTGCATTTAAAAATTCTTCAAACTAATAGTTTACGCTTAAAAATAAAAATTTTTAATGGAAAATTTGTTTGGTCAAAAGGTTTTCAAATTACCCAATATAAACTCAATAATCTCATAATTAAAGAAGATAATAATTCAACTAATTTTTTTTTAACTGTTGCAATCGAACTTGGACCGATTTTTCTTTTCTACAGAATTGCAAAAATTTCCGGTAAAAAAATTAATTCACTGTCGTTTCCCAGTTTTTCCCGGTATCAATAAATTCCAAATAGAATAGCTTTGTTGAAAATGTAATTACTCCATTGAAAGTCAAACTTCTTTGTTAAACCTTACTGTTTCTGATTGAAAATTCATAATTTTAGTTTAAAAGGCATCTCTTTGGTTAAAAAAATTGACAATTATCTAAAAAATATTTCTTCGTGACGTTGAAAATTGATTTTTTTTAACTGAAACTTTAACAATTCCAGTTGAAGATTCATAATTTTAGTTGAAAATTCATCTTTTTGGTTAAAAATTGAATTATTTGATTAAAATGTTTATTTTATTTTGTTGAAAATTAAACTTCTTGGCTGAAAATTGTACTATTCCATTTCTGGTTAAAAATGAACTTTTTTCTAAAAAATTCAAATCCTCGGGTTAAACATTTAATTATTATGTAGAAAATTAATCAATTGTTATAAGATTTAAGTCTTTTAAATATTTGACTAGTTGAAATATTATGTATTTTGATGAAAATTCGACTTTTTTGATCGAAAATAAATTTGGTGTGTTAAAAATATAACTGTTTTGTTGAAAGACGTCTTTGTTGGATAAAACGAACTGTTGTTAATTTTCAATTAAAATACTTTTTTGTTGAAATATGAACCATTAAATTTTTCATTAAATATTTACCTTTTTAGATAAAAAATTGCACTCCTTGGTTGAAAATTAAAATGCTTTCTTAAAAGTTCTTTTTTTATTAATAGAAGATTCATAATTTTTATTTGAAAATTTGCCTTCTTTTTGTTATTGTTTAAAAAAAATTTTTGTAGCTAAGAATGGAACTATTTTGTTGAAAATTTAACAATTTGGTAGAAAATGCGACTATTTGATACAAAACTTGACTGTTTTGTAGAAAATTCATATTTTTTAATGGAAAAATAATTCTTTTAATTGAAAATGTAACTATTCCAATTTTGGTTCAAAATTGATCTTTTTAGTTTAAAAACTTAACCATTTAGTTAAACAAATTGAGAACTAACATCACATTCAATGTTTGAAATATTTACTTTGAATTTATTTAATTTATATTTTAAAAATTCTTTTTTGGTATGAAATGAAATGTTTTGGTTAAAAATTCATATTTTTTGGTAGAAAACTGATCTTCTATTTTAGTTCAGGATGTTACTATTTACTTGAAACTTTTTGATTGAAAATGCAATTACTTGGTTGAAAATCAATCCGTTTTAGTAGGCGATTCAAGTAAATTCTTTAATTTTGAACGGTTTCAGAATCATCATGAAAATCAATTATAATCCAAATTATAATCCAAAAATAAATACATTTCTAAAACTGCTAATATTAAAATCCATTCTTTTTTTTTTGTTTTTGATTTAAATCAAAAGAATTCGTTTAAGAAATTCAGGTAAATTATTTAGAACTCAATTAAAAGAACTATTAAAATATTCATAAGCGAACCCAGAAGATTGGAACAAATCATGAGTTTAGGGTCTATTTAAAAATGTATATTTAAGCTTAAAAAGTAATCTATTTTATCAGGAATAATTTTATGCAAAAAATTATTAAAAATATTTAGCAGTAAAAAACAGATTTCCAAACTATCTCACTTTAAGACTCATTAATTAATTAATAATTACAATTGTTCAACTAAGGCCATTTTTTTATCAAAAAACTTCAATTTAGAATGCTTTTAATGTTTAATTGTTTAAGACTTTGAAAACTGCATTTTAAAATTATTTTAATCAAACATTTACGCTTAAAAATACAGATCTAAAATGGAACATTTTTGAAGTAAAATATTTTAGAATTATTATCTACACACTGTAAACTAAATTATACCATAATGGTAAAAGTTACCAAATTAGATCAAATATTAATATTCAGGGTGGCCACTATTTTTTAAATTTTCGTCTCCCGGTAAATATTCGCGATTTTTCCCGGTTTAGAAAAAAATCAACACTATTTGCGAAACCAACGTTTTTTTCATATACACTATCAATTTCGGAAGTCGATAAATAACATCAAAACTATTTGCAAGAAATTGATTGGATTTAAATCATTTAATAAGAGCGATAAGGAAATGTTTTGTATCTAATAAAGGAAAATACATAGTTCATGTCTCTGAATTTTGTATTTAATAATATGAAAATATGCAAATTTGACAATTAATTAATAAACCGATTATTTAATATAATGTTTACCATTTTTTTAACAATACTTAATAATTTCTCATTTTGAATTGCCAGCGCCTGTAATTAAACAAAATATAGATGAATTATTTTCGATAATTTAATTAGAAAAAGGAGATGAATGTTATCATTTCCAAGTTAAAGCTCTGAAAATTAAGCAATTTTAATTTTGTTTGGAGAATCACGAAACTAGCGTGATTTTAAATAAAAATTTTGAAAATAGGACAATATCAAAACGTTAAAAATTAAATATTTTAAGACTTGAATGTTGGAAATTAAGTCGCTTAAAATTCAAAGGAACTAAAACTGTATTCTTTAGAATTAAAAGCGTTCAAAATTAAATAATTAAAAACTGAAAACTTTTAAATTTGAATAATTTTAAATTCAAAGTGAGTAATATTTGACAATTGAATATTGAAAACTAAAACCCAAACTTCATTTAAAACTGAAAAAATTGTAATCACCAAAAATTGTGATATTAAAACTTGTTTATACATATATCCTTTAAAATGTCAATTATTTGAAGTAAATTTAATTCGCTTAATAATTAATAATTTGTAAATTGGTAATAGTATTTTTCACAATTCTGCCAATTCAATTTCAATTGCAAAATTATAACCTATAAAGAAAAAAAATTAAAAATATAGCGTTCATCATGAAAATTCAGAATTCTGAAATTGTAAACACATAAAATTACTGAAATTATCCATTTACTCATCAATTTCAGATAGTTTAAGTTTCATCTTTTTTATTTTAACCTCAAATTGAAATGATTTATTTTTTTAAATCTTCAAATAAAAATTAGAGAATTTTAAAATCTTACATTGAAAATTAAAAATTAAGATGAATAATACAAAAGAATATTGCTATGATGTGACTTTATTTGTTGAAATTGTACAATAAGTTTTTCATTGAAAAATTGCTTTATATTTACATCTAAAATGATTAACATCAAGACAGATATTCAAGGATTTTAACACAAAATTTTGAAATATTTAATAGCGAAATGATCTTTAAATTTTGAATATTTGAATTTGAATATTGTGAAATTTAAAATTCGAAACATCCAAAAATTAATCTAATAATTAATTTAAGAAAGAACTGTAGTTTCAAGCTCTCAAAGATTAAATTATTTTAGAATTGCACATTTAAAACTACAATTTTAAATTAAAATTATAAACATTTTTAAATATATTATCAATAAGTATCATAACATGTTGCATCAAATCACATTTAAAATGACTCGATACATTTTTTTTACTGCAAGATGTGATTCTATCAAATCAAAAGTCACTGTTATTTTCACCTGTGGAAAATATTGTGAACCTTTGAAGTTTAATTATTCTAAACACTTCAAAAATCATATAATTTCTAGTTGGAAATTTTCTAGAATTACGAAATGCGCGAATTATGAAATACGGGATATCTCCCGGTGTAAGATTTATCTCCCGACTTTTTCCCGATTTTCCCGGGTGGTTAGCCACCCTGATATTGTAAATAATTTCTCCAAAAATATCAAAGATAAGAAGGTAATTTTAATTTGCATTATGTCATATATGAAATTTTTTCATGTGCAGAACTCCTGGAAAATAAAACCAAGAACCCAACAACCAAATTTGGACAACCACCATAAAATGCTCCTATTGAAATTTGAAAAAAAGATGACAATTTTTTCCTAAAGAAGAAAACAAAAAAAATTTATTTTGTTGACAAAAATAAAAATTCCTCCTCCATTTTATTTCTTTCGTCTTTTTTATTTTTATTATTATCAAAACATAATAAAAAAAAACATTTGTAAAAAATAATCACCAATGTTTCGATAATTCGAGCAGGCAGGAACAGCAACAAAACCGAATGTTTCATTTTTTATTCTACTTTGCCTTGATAAGGGTGCTGTATGAGTGCCGAGACATTGGTGATTATTATTACAAATGTTTATTTTTAAAATTGTGATTTGATAATAAATAGGATTTTAATCCCATTAAAATTTCTTTAATTTTGAAATTTGTTGTTCAAAAATAATTTCACTGTCATATTTTCTCTTCTTTTTCTATTAAAAAATGAAAAATCGACTCACCACTTTCTCCGAACGTTCCCCCGAGGGCAGTCTCGCGATCGCAGCTTCCGGACTATCTTCAGGTGGTGGAGGTTGAACAATCCAATTATATTCCCTCTTCTCAACCGGCAGACCCCATCTCTCATACTCGAGACTCTGTGTCCTCAGTGTCTCATAACAGTCCAAGCAAACCACCGCAAAGTCGCCATTCTCGAGCAGCAAACTTTTTTCCGGCTGTCGATGGTACCTCAGAAAAGGGAAGTCCTTCACCGGAAGAGCTCTCACTCGCTTTCTATAGGTGGTGATGCCACACACGTAGCAACAATAGTCATGCGTGTTGTATTGCCTGTCCGGGGCGTTGACTTGCTGACCACCCGTCAGAGACTCGTATCGGCGCCACTGCGACAGAAGCGAGTGATAGCAAAAGGTGCAGACAAGTGCCGAGCCGTCTTCGCGAAGTTGTTCAGCATTTGTCGGCGACTGGTGACGCAAAAGCTCCGGGAAAAAGGGAGCATTGCGACCTTGCGGATGTCCGTACAATACTCGCGCGAGAGTGAGATCGCTGTGCAAACCGCAAAGGAAACAGTAAATTGAACTGCTCGACGTTCCCGGATTGCTGCCGAAAGTTCGCTCGGAACTTGAACTTGTCGGTGTGGCGATCGAGCGACTCACGTCGCCGTTTGGATGGGGACTAGGAATGTCGTACCTGAAATAAAGCAATTACAAATTTAACATCGTATTCAGGGGATCTACTTAAATTGTGGAAAAAAAGGTCCTGACAATTCCAGGGGTTTTCCAGTTATGTCGAGCTTTTTCGGGTATACAATTCGCATTTTTTCAAACCATCAACTAAAAATATTTAATAAAATCCTGAACTGGCACTACGGGTAAATTATACCCCAACAAATTTTTAAGCTCAAATTAACCGCACTAAATTCGAGAAAATGGAGCATGTGTCGACTTTTACCCGTAATTGACATAACTAACTAGAGGTAAAGTGGGTTATTATAGAGTGGCAAACGTCAGCATACGTTGGATATCCACTCCAAGTAGACCTTGTAAAACTGTGGGGTATTGAATACCCGTTGTGCCGTCAGTTAGCAAAAAAATGATTTTCAACCAACATTTGTACAATTGATATTAGTGACTTTCGCTCTATTTTTTACGTAAGTTTATCATCTGAAGAGAAATAATTTTTTTTATTATTTCATAGTGCCTTACACTTGTAGATGGCCTAAAATTTACGGGGACGCTTGCTTCGTGAACAAGTGTTTTTTTTATTTATTATTAACTATTTTTTTGTATTCAATCAAAAATAAATTGATCTGAACATGGACAAAATATTGCGTTTTAGTTGACCACAAAATCGAGTTTTCATTTTGCAAAATAAATACTTTTTTTGGAAGCATCAATAATGCAGTAATTTTCTTCTTAAAGTCTAGTATCTCAAGAGCACAACCCTACATTTTTAGGTAAAAATATTATAAATTACGGGCGTTATGAATTTTTAAGTAAAAAAACCTCACTTTTTGTCGTTTTTTCAACATTTTTTACAACTAACTTAAATTAAACTAATTACTGTAAAACCAATTCCATTTTAAAAAACATATCTTAAGGTACATTACATAATTTTTTTGGGCAAAGATATTCATTACCGGCTGCGCGGTCCATGTTTGAACACGTGGGGTGCATAATACCCATTGTGCCATTCACGTGGATAAAAAGGAGTTGTGTCCTTGAATTTGTCTTATTTGAATAATAAAATAATTATCAATAAAATTAAAAAATTGGAATTCTAAAGCTAAAAGTTTTCCCATTTGAAGTAATAAAAACTGATCTGCAAATAATTTTAAGCTCTTTAAGCTAGAAAAATTAAACAATTACATTTTTGTTATAAACGAAATACTTCTTAAATTAAAAGTTAAATTACTTTCATTTTAAACAATAAAATTATAATTTTTTTAAGTCCTGCAAAATAAAAAATATTTCCTTAAAGTATTTTAGATTAATTTTTAACAATTTTGGAAATATTTTACAATATTTTCTTAAAAATAATTTTTAAAAATAAAAAAATCCTTTTCAATTTTTCTAAGAACCTTCAGAAAGTATTGTTTTATTGTTTTAAGGCCTTACACTAGCCTTTAAAAGCTTCTAAATTTTTTGCTTGAATTCTGCAAAAATCTATACTTTGTCTTAAATTAAGTCGTGGGCTATTCCACTGAAATTACGTTACTTGAAACCATTTCAAATTTGTAATTAATTTTAAATCTTTTAATCAGACCTTCTAAATAACTCAACTTACTCGATTTTTTTTTAGGAATTATAGGTGTTCAATATTTATTATAAACCGCAATTCAACAATTTTACTCGCAAACTAAATTGTTGCAAATAGAAGAATTAAAATTTAAATGTTAAAACTTTTTTTTTAATTCTGAATTTTTTATTTATAATTACTGATTTTACATAAGCAATCAATATTTCTAAATATCATAATATTATATTATATTATAATATTCTAAATTTTATTTTTCTTAATTAAATAATTTCAAACTTTCGACTAAAACAATATTTTAAAAAAGCCTTTAATTATGAATATATAATTTTGAAGTTATTTTAAAACTGAAAATAGTTTATAAAGTTTCAATGGGGCGTTTACATTTGTTTAACTACTAAGACTTTCGAATTCAAAAAGTTTAATTTCTAACGTTAAAATCTGGGAATCCTTAAATTTTGAACTGATTCCAAATCTGGTTGTAAAATCAATTATTAATCCTTAATCCACAGTTCAATTTTAAAAATCATATTTTATATTCACATTTATCAACTAAAAAGGTTTTTATCCAAATTTCTCGATTTCGAACGCTACTAATTTTTAATTAATGAAGTCTTTAAAACTGCATTTTGAAATTCTTTATATGAAAAATGTACACTTGAAAATTAAAATCCAAAATGTAAAATTTGTGAGAGATTTTCGAATTACGCATTGTAAACTGAATATCATAATTGAAAAAAAATTCAACTGATTATTTAAAAAACAGTTAAAATCAAACTTGAACAGATTTTTTTTAATTTGTAAAATTCCAGGTCAAAAAATAAATTCACTGTCATTTCCCGGTCTCACAAAATGCACGATCATATAAGAAAATAAATAAAACAAATATTTATAAAATATGTATAGTAGTAGAAGAAGTAATTTCGACAGTCAAAGCAGGTGTTAATAAAAATATTTTTAAAAAATAGAAAATACATCCTTTCTACAACTTAAATTTGTTTAAACATGCACTTTTTCGTAATGAAACGTACAAAATTTAACAAAAAATACGATTGAATACAAATAGCTAATTCAGGGTGGCCGTTTTTGTCAAAGCAAAAAGTTCCCGGTCCTTTCCCGTTTTATTCCCGATTCGCAAACATTTTTCACGCTCAATGAAACTAAAAAAATCAAACACTAAATCTAATTATTCTACTCGAAGTAATAAGCACTGAACTGAAAATAAAGGCACTCAAATTGAAACTCTTGAATTTTTAACTTCGAAAATTAAAGTTTGAAATTTGTTTCATTCAACAATTTTGTATTCAAATGCTCAATAATTTTCACGTTTAATATGTATGCTACTAACACTTTTCAGCTGCACAATTTTTAATTAAATGTAGTTAAATTGCCAAATTACAAATTTTTAACTTTTATCAATTGCAGAACTCAAAGATTCAGTTCCAAAAATATGAATCCACGTTATAATTTGAAATGCTCTAAATTGAAGAATCAATCACTGAATTTAAAAACATTCAAAATGATACCATTTTAAGCAATTTTAAATTCTAATTCCAGCTCCGCGTTGGTTAAAAATTGAAAATTCCCTATTTAAATGCGGAATTTTAATTCTTTTCAACAAATTTCCTGTTTAAATCCAGAAATTTAATTCTTTTCGAAAATTTTCCATTTAAAATAATGGTAATAATTAGAACTTTTTGGAAAAATTCCCTGTTCCAATTCATAATTTTTTTTTCAAAAATACCTCGTTTTAAAACTGAACAATAATTTCGTTGAAAAAATTCAATTTTCCATTGAGAATTGTTATTCTCCTGGATAAATTCCAGTTCCAACTCAGAATTGGTTAAGAATTGAAAATTCCTTGTTAAAATCCAGAATTAAATACTTTTCGAAAATTTTCCGTTTCCAAAAAGAATTCGAATTTTTGTAAAATTCCCTGTTCCAATTCATAATTTTAATTTTTCTCGAACATAAAAATAAAAAATTCTCTGTTCCAGCTCGGAATTTATTTAAATTTTAACATTCCCTGTTACAAGAAAAATTACAATTCTTTTGGATAAATACCAGTTTCAATTCAGAATTGATTAAAATTTGAAAATTTTCTGCTTCAACTCAGAATTATAATTCTTCGGAAAAATTTCCTGTTCCACTTCAAAATTTTGTTCCTTTTCGAAAATTGTCTGTATTGGCTCGGAATTTGTTAAAATTTCAAATTCCCAGTTATTATTCTTCATAAATTCTTGTTCCAACTGTAAATTTGGAAAAGATTGAAAAATCTCTGTTTAAATTATATTAAATTATTTTTATTTTAAATAGCTTAAAAATCCTTAAAATGCTTCGAATTTCTATTTCAAGATCTTGAAACATATAAATGTTGTTTCGAATTTTTTTAAATTAAAAAGTATTATTAAAATTTTTCAGAAATTCTAAATATCTTTTGAAATTATTCAAATTTCAAATAATTAAAAAAAAAATCATTTTCAATTTTTCTAGAAATCTTGAAAAGTGTTATTATTAAAAAGCTTCTAGATTTCATGTTCGAAATCTGCCAAAATTTATATTGGTTTCAAATTAAGCCGTGGAATATTTGCACCGAAATTTTGGTAAGAATAGCCGGGCTTTATCGATACACGTAGATACTTCGTTTAAATTATTTGAAATCATTTCAAATTTTTTATTAATTTTGAATTTTTTCAAAACTTCTAAATATTTCTTCAACTTACTCAATTTTTCCAAGAACAATAGGTGTTTAATTGCTATTTTTACATCAAAATTTCAGAAGCTGACTTAAAAATTATTATTATTTTTTAAATAGAACAATTAAAATTATAATTTTCAAAGTTTAGTTTTTTTTTGTTCCGATTTGAGTATTTTAGTTATCTTTACTGATTTTGAATTTACAGTCAGATATTTCTAAATATTAAATAACTGTTCTTTTTTTTAATTGAAAAATTTTAAATTACGTGGTTTAAAAATAGAATATTTTAGACTGAAATTTAATAAAAGCCTTTAATCATAAATATATTATTTAAAAGTTATTTTTAAATTAAAAATAGTTTATAAAGTTTCAATAGGGCGTTTACATTTGCTTAAGACTTTCCAATTGAAACAGTTTAATTTTTAACGTTAAAATCTGGAAATGCTAAAATTGTGAACTGATGCCGAATCGTTTTTTACTATCGATTATTATTTATTTTAAAAATTTTAGAGTGCAATTTAAATTTAAAAATCATCATTAAATTCATATTTATAGTTGATCAATTAAAAATGTTTATCAAAAATCTTCGACTTTAAACGGTTATAATTGTGGGTCCGGATGCAATAAGGGCACATAAAATTTTTTCGTTCGAAAACGAAGTCCCCTGGAGGCTTTAGAAAAAATTTTCGAATTTTAATTTTCAAAA
>NC_046664.1:34392109-34399394 GCF_010883055.1 Belonocnema kinseyi | reverse complement strand
AATTAAAATTCGAAAATTTTTTCTAAAGCCTCCAGGGGACTTCGTTTTCGCACGAAAAAATTTTATGTGCCCTTATTGCATCCGGACCCACAATTTTTAATTGTTTAAGTCTTTAAAACTGCATTTTGAAATTCTTTTAATTCAAATACGCATTCTAAACTGAATGCTATCATAATTGAAAAAGATAACAATTTAACTAATCATTTAAAAAACGGTTGAAATCTAAGTTGGACGGATTTTTTTTATACAAATTTGTCATTTCCCCATTTTCCAGGTCTCATAAAATTCAAAAATTTGTATAACTTTTTATCCATATTTTTTTACTTCTTTTTTAAACATGTACAAGGTATTACCGAAAACTACAGGATTTTACATTTTTAATTTGAGTGGTTGACGTCAAAAAAAAAACCTTAATTTCATGTAAATTGTTGTAAAAAATGACAAGTCATTAAGAAAAATAAAAGATTTAAAAAAAGCTGAAATATTGGAAATATTGGCTCAGAAATTTACACGTATAAAATAGAATCTTTTAACACTTTCCAATTGAAAAAATTTAATTAAACGCCGTTAAACTGCGAAAAATTATTCTTTTAATTTCATTTATTCAATTCCTTCTCAATAGTTCAATTTTCATACAGTCAAAAAGTCAAAGTGGAACTTTTGAATTTTAAACTTTTAAAATTAAAGTTTAAATGATTTTTAATTAAAGAATGTTGTATTCAAACGCTCAATAATGTACACGCATAAAATAAAAGCTACTATCACATTTCAACTGAACAATTTAAAAATAAATGCAGTTACACTGACAAATTGCAAATTTTAGACTTTTATCAATAGTAGAGTTCAAAGATTCACAATTAGTTCCAAAAATATAAAACCTTGTTATAATTTGCAATGATGTAAAATTTTACATTGAAGAATCTATCAATGAATTTAATAAATTGTAAAAATTATACCATTTTAAGCAATTTTAAGCCAAAAAAATAAAAACTCGAAAGATTATATTTTTTTTTTTAAACTGAACACGTCCTAAATCATTAAATAAACTATTTTTATTTTGAATAGTTTAAGAATCCTCAACCTGCTTCAAAAATTTATTTAAAAATCTTTAAAGATCAAGTTGTTCTAAATTCTTTTTAAATTTTATATTGTTTGAATTTTTTTCAGATTTTCTAAAGATAATTTTAAATGATTTGACTTTTCCCTACATTTTTTTTAAATACTGCAAAATTAAACAAATTGCTTAAAAATCTTCCACATTCATTTTTGACAATTTTGTAAATCTTTCTTAGTCTTCTTAAATTTTATCTTAAAATTAATTTGTTTAAATAAAAAATAATTTTCAATTTTCCTAGGAATGTTAAGGATATGTTTTTTATTCTTTTAAAACCTTTCAGAATTCTTAAACAACTTTTAAATTTGTTCTTCAAAATCTGCAAAAGTGTATATTTGGGTTTTGTTAATTATAAATAGTTTATAAAAAGTTTATAATTTTATATAAAGTATAAAATTTTTTAACTGATTCCGAATCGTCTTATAAAATCAGTTTTGAAGATCATTATTTAATTTAAATTCATATTTGGTCAACGAAAAATGTTTTTTTATTCACAACATTCTATTTCAAACCATTTTAATTTTTAATCGTTAAGTATTTAAAACTGCATGACAGAATTTTTAACTTAAAATGTACGCTTTAAAATAAAAACATAGAATGTAAATTTTTTAATGCGATAGATTTTCGAATTACGTATCCTAAACTGAATAATAAAATAATTGAAAAGCATAAAAATTGATAATTAATTCTTTAAAAAACCAGTTGGAATCAAACTTGGACAGATTTTGTTCTAAATATTTGTACAATGCCCGGTGAAAAAATAAATTCACTGTCATTGAAACTAACCTTCGGCGTTCCAAAGGTACTCTCTCAGCATCCATATTTTCCCACTGCTGCGCCAAATGATTAACACAGTGGCTGCAAGCTAACACTCTTCCATGACTGTCCATACAAGCATTTTCCGAAGTTCGTGCCATGCCTCTCAGACACGGAAAGTGCATTGCATGCGAATTCATCCCTTCGGGACTTGTCGATAACCTGATAAACAAAAATTATATTTCAGATCAGGTGCTATAAAATAATAATATCATACATATTATTCAGTGGTGCAGAATTTTTTACAAGACATTTGAGTTATCAACAAAAACGATATTTTTGAACCAAAAAAGATGACTATTCTACCATAAAAGATGAATTTTCTATTAAAAAATATGAATTTTCAAACAAAGAAAATAACTTGAGCATAATAATTGATTTTTCACGCAAATCGTCGAATTTTCAAATAAAAGAGATTAAAACCTCAATTAAAAACAGATGCATTTTGAACCAAACGGTGGCATTTTCAAGGCAAAAAGTCGAACTTTTGAGACATAAAATTTCAACAAAAAAGTGCATTTTTAACCAAGAAAGATGAATTTTCATCGAAAAAGATGACTTGTCTAAAATAACAGAGAAATTTTCAATCAAAAAGGTGATTTGCGTATCCAAGAAAGTTAAGACTTAACAAAACAGTTAAATATTCGACAAAAAAATATGAATTTCCATCAAAGGAATTAAATTTTCAGCCAAATAGTAGAATTTTTAACCAAAAAGAATTAACTTTCAATCAGAAATAGTTGGATTTTCTTATTTGGCTCTATTAATTGACAGACCTCACAATCCGCTTGAAGGCTAACAAATTCAAGAAAAGTTAATAAGACTTTAAAAAAATTCAAATAAAACTCGAAAGGATTCAAATAAATTGGAAAAAAATTAATAACAAAAATTCCATTAATTTCAGTAAACTTAGAATAAATTTATAAAAATTTAAGATAAATAAGAATTCGATGAAATTCATAAAAATTCAAGGTAATTTTGCCAAAAATTTTTAATGAATCATTTGCAAAAACTTCGTTGAATTCAGAAAATTTGAAATGAGCTTAGAAAAGTTCAAGTCAATTCAAAAGAATTTTAAGAAACATTTAAAAATAAAGTGAGGGATAAAGACTTCAAGATCAATTGAATAAAAACTTCTAAAAAAATTTTAAAAAGTCAGAATTAAGTAGAATTAAGTAAATTTAGAAGTGAGTAAATTAATTAAGAAGAAGGAATTTAAAAAAAAATTAGATTAGTTAATAATAATAATTCAGGGTGAATTCCAAAAAATAATATTAAATCTTTTTAAATCTTTAAAACTCTACCAATTTATAACCAAAAAAGAATTAAAATAAATTGGAAATCATTTTAAAAATCGAAAAAATTCCATTGATTTAAGTGAAAAAGTGAAAAAGTGAAAAAGTCGAAAACAATTCAAAAATGAGAAAAAAATTATTTAATTGAGTAGGTTTAAAGTGAGATTAGATAAATTAAAGAAAATTCAAAAAAATTTGATGAAATCCCTAAAAATAATTTAAGATAATTTTTAAATACTTCAAAATAAATTAAACGAAAACTTTTTAAAAATCCATTGAATTGAATATAATTTAATGAATGTCCAAGAATTTAAAAGAGTTTAGGAAGAATTAATACAAATTCTGGGAGAATTTCAAATGATTGCAAACAAAAAATTTAAAAATCTCTTAAAATCTTTGCAACCCTACGAAATCTCTCACTTCTTGTGAAAAATTCTTTTGTAATTAATTAAAAATTTCTTAAACTTATTAAAACCCTTTAAAATGCCTCGAAACTGTTTTAATATCTTTAAAATGCCTTGGAATCTTTTAAAATACCCTACAATATTTCCAAGTCTTTGAAATCCCTTCAATTGAATTTAAAACATTTAAAAGAATCCCAAAGAATTTTAATAAATTCGGGATAAATTTCAAAAACTAATTTCATAACTCTTCAAATTTTTGAAAACCTAAAAAATACTCATTTTTCTTGAATACATTATTTAAAGTTTACTCAAATATTATTAAATCCCAAGAAATTCTATGAGATCTGGCAAAATTTCCTGAAAGACTACAAATTCTTCATTCTTAAATATTCAAATCGCCTTGAAATCTCTTCAAATTATTCAAAATCAATTACCAAATACTAGGAATCGTTTGCAATTCCCTTAAAGAGTTCAAATCCTTTGAAATCCTACAAAATACCTCACACGTCGTGAATAAATTGTTTGAAATTCACTAAAAATTTTATGAAGTCCCTGAAAATCATTGCAATTCTCGGAAATTTGATAAAATCCTGTGAAATCTTTAAAAATTCCATAAAAACTTCCAAGTTCCTGTAAAATCGTTTCATATATTCCGAAACTCTAAAAAATTCTTTATCCTAAAACATTTCAAATTAAAAGCTCTTGTAAATGCTTTTGAAATTTAAAAAATACCTTAAAATCTATTTAAAAAATCCTCTGAATTACTCCAGTAGAATTTAAGACAATTCAGAAATAGGTATAGACCTAATTGAATAGTGAAGAATGTAATTTAGTTTGAAATTAATTGATTTCAAACGTTTAGAAATCGTTCAATTTCAGAAGCTATTATTTAACAAATTTCCAAGTATAAAGCTAAATGTTGAAAGTAAGTATAGCGATTTTCTGAGAAAAAGAAAAGCAATTAGTCGCATTTTTCATCAAAAAGTCGCACCGGCCTTTAAAAATTTTAATTCACCAAAGTGGGCTTAGAATCATTTGCCTGGAAGTTTGGCTAAGGGAGGGGAAAACTGCAAAAAACTATCTTCCCGAGTATTTTTTTTTTTTGCTTAAAATGTAAACAACTTATAAGAACGTTCAGTTTTTCTACTGGATCTCTTAAATTTAGATTTAAAACTAAAACCTGAGTAAGAATTGTTTACCATTCCATATGATTGCGAGGATAAAGCCTCTCGCAAATGTAACACCTATAGTTTTGGCCGAGAGTGCCATTTTCGGGAGGACCGTTATTAGGAGAATTTCGTTGACTGGAGCTCGCACCCTTGACACTCGCCGTTCGTTGTTTACTCGACGTTGACGATTTGTTTAAATCGTAGGGCTTGAATCTAATATCACTTCCGGTTGCGGAATTCGCTGGAGACTTAGTGGCTGCAGGTCGTGGCGACTGACCTGAAATAAAGTCAATTTTGGTGAAATTCCCTTTCAGAATAGGCTGATGTGCCTTCAAAATTTGAAGTATGATTACTCTATTCAGGGTGACCACAACTCAAATTTAAAAAAAAACTCTAGGTTGCTTTCCGGTTTTCCCGATGCAACAATTACAGTTTTCCGATTAACTCTTAAGGGTTTATAATAATAATTACTATAAAATACTAATTGCTTTATTATATAAAATTTGAAAAGAATTAGACTTTTTAAAACTCCAAGTTAAAAAATATAGTGTAAATTATTGTAAAAGTTATTTTAGAAAACATTTGACAAAAAAAAAATACAACGAAATAGTTAAACTTTCAAGGAAAAGAAACGGATTTTCAACCAAAATTTTGAATTTCTGGCCAAATAGTTGAATTTTCAACCTTTTTGCATTGACAACCAAAGAGTTGAACTTCCAAGCAATACATAAAAAAATAATTTTGAACAAAATATTTCAATTTTGAACCCAGTAGTCACATTTGCAAGCCAAAAAGACGAATATGTTAGAAGACAGTTGAATTTTTAATCAAAAAAGATCACTTTTCTACCAAAAGATGGATTTTCAATCCGCAAGGATAAATTTTATATCCGAAAAAATGAATTTTCAACAAAACAGTTGAACTTTCGACCGGTAAAGATGACCTTTAAAAAGGATAGTTAAATTTGTAACATAATTATTACATTTTCAACCAAATAGTGGCAATTTTGTTCAAAAGGCATGAATTCTTGGCCAAAAATAGAACAGTAGTCTTTTCAATTAAAAATAATTAACTATCAATCATAAAAGATCAATTTTCAACGAAACAATATGATTTTTTAAGAAAATGTAGTTTAATTTCCAAAAAATTAATTAAATAATTAACCAAGCAGTAGAATTTGTAACCAAAAGACATACATTCTGGACCAAAAATATAACCATAGAGTTTTCAATTTAAAAAAATTAACTTTTAGTCAATCCAAGGGAACGAATTTTCTATATAAAAAGGCAAATTTTCAAGAAAACAGTTCAATTTTCAAAAAAATTTAATCTTTGACCAAATAGTAGAATTTTTATCCAAAAGAGATAAATTCTAAAAAAAAAAATAATATGACAGTAGAATTTTCAATAAAAAAAAATTAACTATCAATCATAAAAGATGATTTTTCAACAACATTTTTTTTCTAAATCAAATCAATTTTCAATCTAAAAGAACGAGTTTTCTATACTCTTTTTAAAATAGAAGCTATCAATCTATCTTTTATTTAAAAAATGTAAGAAATGAAATAAATGCAACTATTTCATTGAAAATTAAATATTTCTGTTAGAAAGTTATAACAAAATAACACAAATTTCAAAAAAATACTAGAATTTTTAACCAAAAGAGATGAATTCGGAAATTAAAATATATATAAGAACGATTTTGGACAATTCAATTAGAAAAAGGAGTTGAATAGTATAATTTCTAAGTTGGCGCTCTAAGAATTACACAATCTTAATTTTAATTAGAGAATCACGAAACTAGCATGATTTTAAACTGAAATCGTAGTCTTTATAATTAAATGCGTTCATAATTAAATAATTAAATATTTGAAACTTTCGAATTTGAATAACTAATTCAAAGCGATTAAAATTTCACAATTTAACATTGAAAACTAAATTGAAATTAGATAAAAAATTGTCATTTAACATTAAATCTGGTTAAACACATTTTTCTAAAACAAAGAATAGAATTGCATTATTAAAAAAAAACTTTCAACATTTAAAAAAATTTTAAACTGAAAGAAAACTAGTCGTCAAAAATATTGAAACTTTTTTATACTCAAACCCTTTAAAATTGCAATTATTTCAAGTTAATTTTAATCGCTTAAAAATAGGTTTTAAATTACTAATTATACTTTCAAAAGTATACATACATCAAAATTCAGAACTCTACCATTGTAACCATTTAAGGGCATGCTCTTCGTGACCACGTTACCAAACTAGTCCCCGGATATGAGCATTTTTTTGGTGTTCACTGTGTCCACACGGATTGAGATATCGTGTTTAAAATTTGACAGATAAAATAAAAAGCACTAAAGAACGTTTGTATACATCAATGTGTTTTTAGTTTTAAAGAAAGTTTATTTATAAATCGATGAAAAATGATATTACCATTCGAGTTATAGCACTATGCAGATAATTTTTGGTTTGATGCATTTCGGATTTT
>NC_046664.1:34372078-34392009 GCF_010883055.1 Belonocnema kinseyi | reverse complement strand
TGTTAAAGTTTAAACACGATATCTCAATTCGTGTGGACGCAGTGAACACCAAAAAAATGATCATAACCGGGGACTTGTTTGGTCACGTGGTCACCGAAGAGCCATTACTGAAATTATCCATTTACCTATGTATCAATTTCAGCTAGTTTAATCTTCATCTTTTTCTATTTTGAACTCAATTTTAAATTTTTTAATTTCAAATCTCCCTTTACGATTATTATTCACTCTAGAAATTTTCGGTTCAAATATTTTTCAATTTGAAATGATTTATTTGTTTAAATATTTAACTAAAAATCGGACAATTTTAAGATCTTACGTTGAAATTTAAAAATTAAAATTAAGAATATAGGACCATATTGATATAATATGATTTCAGTTTTTGAAAGTGTACAATTTTAAACTTTTTAATGCGAAATTGCTTTATATTTATATCTAAAATTATTAAATTAAAAAATGACTATCAAGGCTTTTAATGTAACATTTTGAAATATTTAATAGCGAAATGGTCCTGAAATTTAAAATATTTGAATTTGAAACAACAATAATGTGAAATTTTAAATTTGAAACCTCCAAAAATTAACCAAAAAATTAATTGAGAAAAAAAATTATATTTATTTGAAAGGCGATAAATATATTAATAAAAACAAGGTGGCCGTTTTAATCACATAAAAAAATTCCCGGTCTTTTACCGGATCGCAAACTTTTTTCACGGTCAATGAAATAAACAAATACGAAATATAAAGCTAAAACATTTTACATTTAAAGAAATAGAAACAGAGTTGCAAATCATTTTAAGCAATTTTAAGCTAGAAGTATAAAAAATTATACGTTTAAATTTTTGTTATAAACTGAACACTTTTTAAAAATAATATTAAATAATTAAAAAATCCTTAGAAAGCTTCAAAATTATATTTCAAAATCTTGAAACAACTACATGTTGTTTTGCATTTATTCAAATTTTCAACTATTTTTTGAGATTTTTTTCAGAACTTCTGAATATCTTTTACAATGATTTGAATCCTTCCTAATTTTTTTTTTAATCCGTCAAATGGAAAATATTTTCGACAATTTTAAAAATCTTTTAAAATGTTCTCTAAAAATTATTTCTTCAAAATAAAAAGTCGTTTTCAATTTTCCTATGAATCTTAAGAAAATGTTTTCTATTTTTTTAAGGCTTTCATCATTCTTAAAATAGTTTCCAAATTTTTTTTTTTTTGAAATCTGCAAAAATCGATTTTTTTTAATTAGTCCGTGGACTATTGCACCAAAATTTAGCTACATCAAAATTCCATAACTTTATTTGTGAATTAAACTTTTTTTAATAGAACCATTAAAATTGTAACGTTTAATGTTTAGTTTATGTCTTTTGTTTTGAATATTTCATTTATAATTACCGATTTTACATGAACAATCAAATATGTATGTCGAAATAATTAGCAACTGTTATTTTTCTTGAATAAAAAATTTCAAATTTTAGACTAAGACTTTTAAATTTTATAATAGCTTTTAATTATAAATATATTATTTGAAGGTTATTTTAAAATTGAAAATAATTTATAAAGTTTCAATCGAATTCTTAAATTTTGAACTGATTCCGAATCGTCTTGTAAAATCAATCATTATGCACTTGTCAATCCTTAATTTATAGTTTAATTTCAAAAATAATTATAATTTATATTCACTTTTGATCAAATAAAAAGGTTTTTTATCAAAAATTATTGATGTCAACCGATACTCATATTTTAAGTCTTTGAAACTATATTTTAAAACTTTTCAAATGAAAAATGTGAGCCTAATAATTAAAATAAAAAATGGAAAATTTGTATTTGAAAGATTTTCGAGTTAGGGGCTGTGATCTGAATGATGTCATAATTGAAAAGGATAAAGATTTAACTGAATTTTTAAAAACTGATGAAATCAAACTTAGAAATCAGTGAATTTATTTTTGGACCGGGAATTTTACAAATTTTTAGAGAAAAAAAATCTGTACATTTTCTTTTACTGTCCTTTTTCACCATTCAAAATTATTCTGAAATTTTTAAAAATTATATACTTTCTAACTGGAAACTTTCAAAAATTACAAAATACGCGAATTATGAAATACGGAAAAAATCCCGGCTTTTCCCGGGTGTTTGGCCACCTTGATTTGGTAGGATTATACTTTCATGGCTCCCAAATAACTAAAAGTGGCTAAATTTTATATCCCAAAAGTAAAAAAAAAAATCTTAAATATTCCCGGCTTTTTCCCGGTGCTCAAAAGTAGAGTTCTGATCCAGTTATATTACTTTGAGAACGGTAACGAGAATATTACCGAGAATATAACCGCGAAATAAATTCTCTGAGAATTTATGAGAATCTCAGAATTAATTATAATTAATAGAAAATTGCATTTAGCAGAAATTAAATCCTTTTTTTGGATAAAAATCCAACTGTACTGAAATATTTTCTGGATGAAAGTTCCACTTATAAAAAAAATTTGTTTTCATTACAAATTCATCTGTCTTATTACAAAATTGATCTTTTCTGGATAAAAATGCAACTACTTCGTAGAGAATTTAACTATTTTTTTTTAAAATTCATTCGTTTTGGTTGAAAAAATTCATCTTTTTGGATTAAAAATTAAATTCCTTCGTAGAAACTTATTTTTTTGTTACAAAAATTCAATTTTGGATGTTACTAAGTTAACTAGAATCTTTTTTGGATGAAAACTAAACTTTTTTTGTAATAAAAAATTCTTCGGCTTTATGATAAATTTCATATTTTTTTTGATAAAAATGCAACTATTTGCAAGAGAATTCAACAATTTTGTTAAAAAGCCATCCTTTTTGGTTAAAAATTTATGTTTTTGGACTGAAAATTCAATTTTTTTGCTAGAAAATGGTTTCTTGTTAAAAAATTCATAGTTTGATCGTGAAAACTCGACAAAAATCTTTTTCAACAGAAAATGCAACTATTTTTTTCAAAATTTATCTTTTTGACTTAAAACTTTATCTGTTATAGAAGAAATTTCATTTTTTGTAGGAAAATGCAACTTTTTAGTTAAAAATCGTTCTTCTGTGCTTGATAATTCAACTAAATTGTTTAAAACATTTGGTTGAATCGCTTTGTTAAGAAATCACTTTTTTTCTTAAAGATTTATATTTTAAGTTAAAAAGGGATCTCGTTGGTTCAATGTTTAATTATCTTGTTTTGGCTTATGTCTGGTTAAAAACCTAACTGTTTAGTGGAAAAATACTCCTTTTTTTTTTGGTTAGGATTTATTTTTTAACAGAAAATGTAACTTTTCCATTTTTTTAAAATTGATATTTTTTAGTTAAACATTTGCGTATTTTTGTTGTAAAAAATAATTTTGTATTTTGAAATTTACTTTTTTTGCGTAAAAATGCATCAGTTTTGTGGAAAATTAATTTTTTTATTGAACAAACATATTTTTTGTTTGAAAAC
Source organism: Belonocnema kinseyi (assembly GCF_010883055.1). Taxonomy (NCBI): domain Eukaryota; kingdom Metazoa; phylum Arthropoda; class Insecta; order Hymenoptera; family Cynipidae; genus Belonocnema; species Belonocnema kinseyi. The sequence continues at coordinate 34,388,565 of NC_046664.1, read as the reverse complement.
TTAATTTTTGTAAAGAAAATTTGTTTTCTGGTTTGAAGGTTCAATAATTTAGATAAACTTTTATTTAGTTTTTGAGTGAAAAAATTTGTATTTGTTGGAAATTCGTCTTTTTGGTTTCAAAATTCTTTTTTTTTTTGTGGCATAAATTTCATTATTTTTTTATTAAAATATAAACTATGACACTTTTTCGTTGGCAATTGGTATTTTTACGTTGACTATTCAACTATTCAATGTTAAAAATTATATTATTTTGTTGAAAATTCCAGTATTTCTTTAAAGAGTTATCTTTTAAAGTAGAAAACACTTTTTTTTATTACCCTCTAAATCGAAAATAATTAACGAAAATCGTAAAATTCACTAAAGTCTAAATTTTATAATATTTTTATTGTATTTATTCATTTAAATTTATTTTAGATTCTCAAATATTTTAATAAACAAATTATGTGTTTTAATGAACACAATGTGCTTCCTCATTTATTATTATCATAAGTTACTTAAAGTTCAAAAAACGAACCTTGTTAAAAGTGATTTACAAAATGGAGGAAAATATGCTAATGTTAATTATGACTAATTTTTAAAAATAATTCGAGGTGAACTTTTGAAAAACAATATTTCAGGTTTTCTTTATTAGACAATAACAATTTAGAGTTTAATGTTTTCCTTTTTTTCTGTAGGTAAAAGTTGCAATTCTTATTTAATTATAATGCTGTATCGCTTATTTTATTCCTTAAAATATTTTTTGCAAATCTCATTGGTAGTTTTTTTTTAATTATTTATAAAAACTTATTTTTGACAAAAATAACGATTTTATAATCCCTAAATAAAATTTTTTACCTAAAAACGTATCGATGAGATTTGCAGACAATCTTTTCAGGAATAAAATTAGCCCTAGAGCATTAGGATTGAATAATAGTTGCAACTTTTATCTAAACTGAGAGAGAAAAACATTAAACCGTAAAAACTATTGTTAAATAAACAATGAAAATGGTAAATTATTTATTTTAAAAGCTCAGCTCGAGTTCTAGACTAAAACCAGTTATAATTAACAATAAAATATTTTCCTTAGGCTGAATTCCAAAGAATAACTTTAAATTTTCCTAGAAATCTAGAAAATATTGTTCGATTTTCTAAAAACCTTTCCAAATTTATAAAGCTTTTTTTTTACAAAATTGTAAAAAATCTGCATTTTTCTCCAAATTTTTATAATTATCAAATTAAACTTTTTAAAAAAATCTTTTTAATATATCTAAACCTTCTACATATATTTTTAAATTTTTCGACTTTTTCTTAACATTTTTTAAAGACAGCAAAATTTGCCTTCAAGATTCGCAGATTATTTTTCGAAATTTTGTTGGAAATACCTTAAAATCTTTTAGAACATTATCCTAAATTTAATTTTTCACAATGAAAAAATCATTTAACATTTTTCTAGGAATCTAAAGAAAACATTTTTATTCTCTTGAAACCTTTCGTAATTTTAATCCAGCTTCCTGTTTCAAAACCTTCAACAATCTACATTGAAAAAATGGAATTTTTCACAAGTTTAAAAATAACCTGGAATTGTTTGAATAGTTGAAAATATTTATTAAGCATAATAGATTTTTTTTATAATTTTGATTCTATTTTCGTTTGGAATTCCTTCTTCAAAATAAAGAAATCATAAAAAAATTTACGAGGAATCTTGAGACAATTTTATTGTTCTCCTAAAACCTTTAAAAATTCTTAAAAGGCTTCTCATTTTTTGTTCTAAATCATCAAAAATGTACATTTCGTTTTAAATTTTTCGGAATCTTCTCAAGATTTTAATCATTTTCAATTATTTTCAAAACTACTGAAACTACTAAAAATAAAAATGTAATCCCAAATTTGTTTTTTTTTTTAATCTCATATTCTTTTTCGACATATTTTAAAATCTTAAAAACCTAAAAAAAACCTTTTAAAATAAAATCTGAATAATTTTTAATTATCCCAAAGTCTTATTGTCCGTTTGGTAGCAAAATTAAACAGAAATATAAAATTTAAAGATAGAAAATTTAAAAATTTGAAAAAGGTACTATAAAATTATAAAATTTCACATACGATAAGCTTGATTCTATTTGTTACGTTACAGTCTTCCAAAACTGTAAAATAATGTATATCTTCATTAAATAATTCTTTGAAGGACATAATTTAATCATTTAAAATGAAAATAAACATTTATTAATCATTCTTTTCTGTAGATTCGATTAAAATAATTATGATCAATAATTTAAAACCTAAATGCACTGATAGGAGAGAATAAATCAATGTAAAATGGATAAAATAGGAATTTGTAAATTATTTTAAAAACTTGGTTCCTATGTTGCGATTTCTTATTTAGAATAAGATCCTTTAGTTCATGTTTAATTTAAAAACAAATATAATGAAAATTCCCTTTTCGTCGTAAATCTTAAGCTAAATTTCATGAAAAGAGTTATGCCGAAAAGCAATTTTTAATATGAATTCATTAAAATTAATTAAATTCCTTTACAATTTATAATGTTAGTTTATTATTTTTAACTTGAAAATATATTAAGATATAATTTTTTTATCATCTAAAGTACAAAGACGTTGATTTGGATTATCTTAAATAATACCCATTATTCACAGTTAATATGAACAATAAAATTATATTTTTTAAAAGAGAAAAACTTTAACAACAAAACGATATACCAGATACCTGTACAGTTTATATGTAACACCGTTGCCACCACTCTTTAGTATGTGTTTAGCCCCCCCCCCCCCCTTAAATAGCATCGCAATTTACAATCAAAACAAATGCACTTTACAATTTTTGTTCAAAATTTCAACACTGCGGATATTTGATCTAAAAGCAGTTTTTTAAGTTTTCTTTCGCTGAGAAAATAGAAAATATCAAAAAGATCACTCAAAGCATTCAAAGATTATTTAACACTGTTAGTAAATTACTTTTAATGTGTTATTAAATTCAACATTATTATTATGTCATGCATTTGCAACGATCATATGCCAACTGCATAGCTGGTGCATATTTCAAATTCCTGAATATGTCTGAGCTAAAAAATAGTTTATATTCAACCGTTGACATAACCTGAACCATAAAAATATTGTTAAAAAATCATACATTTTTAAATTCTCTTAAATTCTCCTAAATTCTGTCATATTCTCGGTTATATAACCTGAACTTATATTCTCGGGAATTTAAGTTCAGGTTATACAACCGATAATATGACAGAAATAAGGAGAACTTAATAGAATTTAAGAATTTATGATTTTTAACAATATTTTTATTGTTCAGGTTATATTAGCGGTTGAATTTTAATTATTTTCTAGCTCAGACATATTTAGAAATTACAGTGTTTCATATACAAATTTAAAATTTTCAAAAGATATTAATTTATTTCAAACAAAAGAAAAAAGTTTTTTCTACTTTAAAACATAACGCTTTAACAAAATAATGGCTTTTTAACATAATAATTGAATTTTTAAAATAATAGTTATATATTCAACCTGAAAAAAAATTCCCAACGAAAAAGTGTCATAGTTTATATTTTAATAAAAAAAAAAGAATGACATTTATACAACAAAAGAAAACAACTTTAAAACCAAAAGACGAATTTCCAACAAATAAAGATTTTTTACTTAAAAAATGAATAAAAGTTTATCTAAATTATTGAACCCTCAAACCAGAAGACAAATTTTCTTTACAAAAATTCAATTTTCAAACAAAAAATATGACTGTTCAGCAAAAAATTAATTTTACACGAAACTGACGCATTTTTACGCAAAAAAGGACATTTCAAACTAAAAAATAATTTTTTTTATCAAATAAAGCGAATTTTTAACTAAAAAAATCAAACTTAAAAAATGGAAAAGTTCCATTTTCTGTTAAAGAACCAATTCTAAAAAAAAAGATAATTAAAATTTTAAACAACGAGATAACTTTTCAACTTAAAATATAAATCTTCAACAAAAAAATAGATTTCTTAACAAAGCAATTCAACCAAATGTTTTCAAAAAAATAGTTCAATTTTCTGTTGAAAAAGATTTTAGTCGAGTTTTCACGATCAAACTATGAATTTGTTAAAAAGAAATAATTTTCTACCAAAAAAATTGAAATTTCAATCCAAAAAGACGATTTTTTAACCAAAAAGTGTGATTTTTTAACAAAATTGTTGAATTCTCTAGCAAATAGTTTCATTTTGATCAAGAAATATAAAATTTATCTTAAAGCAGAAGAATTCTTTATTATAAAAAAAGTTGAGTTTTCATCCAAAAAAAGATTCCAGTTAACTCAGTAACATCAAAAATTAAATTTTTGTAACAAAAAAAAAATAAGTTTCTACGAAAAAAATTGAATTTTCAATCCAAAAAGAATAATTTTTTCAACCAAAAAGGATGAATTCTTAATAAAATAGTTCAATTCTCTACCAAATAGTTGCATTTTTATCCGTGAAAGATCAATTTTGTACTAAAACAGATGAATTTGTAATAAAAAACAAATTTTGTTTATAAGTGGAACTTTCATCCAGAAAATATTTCAGTTCATTTTTCAACACCAAAATATAAATTTTAAACAAAAAGTACATTTTCGACGAAATATTATACTATTTAAATAGTATAATAGCTTAATTTCTAATATCAAACAGTCGCATTTTTTATAAAAAAAAAAATTAATTTCTGCTAAAACAGGTAAACTTTAAAATAAAAAAGACAAACTTTTAGAAAAAAGAGTTGAAGTTTCAACCGAAAAGTTGACCAAAAAAAATGCAATTTTCTATTAATACAAATAAAAATTCTGAGATTCTCATAAATTTTCAGAGAATTTATTTCGTTTTATTTCTTATTTATTTATTTTTTATTTAAATTTAAAAAATTGAAAATTTATTTCGCCGTTATATTCTCGGTAATATTCTTATTCTCGTTACCGTTCTCAAAGTAATATAAACGGCTCAGAACACTAGCTTTGTCCCGGTGCTCAACAGTCTAGACTAACTCCCAGGTTTCCCGGCCAGTGGCGCCACCCTGCATAAATTTTAATGAGATTGAACTATACCTTGTCGAAGAAACTCGGCCGGCTGCGCCTCGTGCTTTTGAGGAATAGATTTATAACAGAGCGAACAAACTTGCACCATTCCTTGCGGACTGATCGGACTTGCTCCCGGCGGAGCTCTCATCGAACAAATAAAGGGGTAGAATGCCTCCTTTTCCGGATTTGGACAACAATAGAGCAATCTAATACTGGAGGATGGATGTTCCAAGGCGCAGGTGTAACAGATGAAGGTTGTATCCATCATAGGCGCCTGTCGTTTTCGAAGAGTGTAACCTCGTTCGCTGTGCGGAACGCCCTGGCGTGAATAATTCTTCCACTGTTGTATAAGATGGTTTTGGCACGCGGAACAGGCCTGAAAAAAGAGAAAACGAATTTTTACACAAAAACAATATTACTTTAAGGCTTAATATTACAGACGTCTGGTTTCAAAATCCCATGATTTTCAGGCGTACTTTTGAAAAAATTGGCAGTCTACTTTTAAAAAATCGCGACAATTCAATTAAATTTCAAAAGACTCTACTCGTCGCAGACTAATTTAGCAATAATTTCTTCAGACTGTCTAACCGATAAATGATTTTAAATTCCCGGTCAATTGTTATCTTATTCCGGCCAATTAAAACGAGTTCAAAAGATTAAAAAGATTTTCTATTTGGAACAGGGAATTTGGGAAAAGAATTATAATTATGAATTTTGAAAAGGGATTTTTATTTTAATTCCCTGCTTCTAAATTATTTTCCAAATTCCATTTCATATAAAAAAAATTCTGTTCCAAGTCAGAATAATATACATTTATAACCTTTTCTATTGTAATTTAGAAAAACAGGAACTCCCTTTCTCTAAAATTTGGAAGAGGGAAGTTTCAAAGCGTGGCAAATTTTTGTTAGAAACAAAATTTTTAATTACAAAAATTCTGAAAAATGGAATAGTTAAATTTTCAGTTAAAAAAAATATATCTCAATCAAAACATTTTTAACCAAAATAATCAATTTTCAGCTAAGATGATTAACTTTCTTCAAAAAAAGGACGAATTTTCAACAAAACACATTTTAAAAAGTCAACCAACAATTAAACAGTTGAATTAATTATTTTTTAACCATAAATATGACCTTGCAATTAAAATGTTGAATCTTCAACCAAAAAATACATTTTTTCAATAAAATACGTGAATTTTCAACTAAAAAAGATAAAATTTCAAGATAATAATGATAAATTCTGTACCAAAAAAGAACAAATTTTTTACAAAATACAGAAATTTTTAACCAAATGGTCGAATTTTCAAAGAAAAAAAGATTAATTTTCAACTAAATAGTTGACATTTCAGCCAAAAATGGAATAGTTAAATTTTCAACAACTAAAAACAAAAGAATAAATTTACAACCAAAATGATTAATCTTCAACAGAAACAGGTGAATTTTCAACAAAGAACATAAATTCTCTTCCAGAAATGACGATTTTTCAACAAAAAACATTAATTGTATATTAAAAAAACATCAATTTACAACCAAAGAGATGAATATTTATCTAAGTTAATGGAATATTGTACTGGATGAGCGAAATTTTCAGTTAAAAATAAATTAATTTCCAACAAAAAAAAAAGTTCAACACAAGAGTTAAATTTTCAGTCGAAAAAATTAATTTCGAATCAAAACAAATTCAACAAAATAGTCACATTTTCAACCAAAGAGATGAATTTTTAATTGAAAAGCTGAATTTTATAAAAAAAAATAATTTTTAACAAAATAATTTAGCTTCCAATCAAGTAGTTGAATTTTCAAACAAAAAAGATTTTAATTTCAATTCAAAAACAGTTCAATTCAATCAAAACTAAGAATTTTCAACGAAGATAAATTTTTCAGTCATGATGGGAAAACAACTTTTCAAACAAAATGTTGAATTTTCAAGCAAAAGATGAATTTTCAACAAAAAATATTAAATTTTTTACCAAAAGGATGATATTTCAACCAAATACTTTTTTTCAGTTTCTAGGGATTCAATTAATATGTTTAATTTAGATTTTAGAAAGCTTTGACAAATTTTATTACAAGATATTTTTCAATATATAAGAACCATCGATTATTAAATAGTTCAAAAATACTAAAAACATAATTATTTATTTATTGACTTTTTCTCTAAAGTCCATACATTTTATTTAAACTGCGTCAAAATCCTAACTTTTTGAGTAAAATTCTTACGTTTTCAACAAGATAAGATGCTTTCTTAACTAAATAATTGAATTTTCTACCAAAAAATACAATTTCTGAACAGAATGCATAAATTCTCAACCAAATAATTCAATTTTCAACTAAATAGTTAAATTTTAAACTGGAAAAGATAAGTTTTCAATAAAAACTGAAATACTACAATTTTCAGTTACAAAAATTTATTTTCCATAAAAAAAAGAAATTTTTAACCGAAGTGATGATTGTTTAACTAAAATAATGAGTCTCAAACTGGAATAGATTAATTTTAAATCAATGAGAAGAGATTTTAAGAAAATAATTTAACTTTAAACCAATTAGTTTTATTTTTAACCAAAGTATGTTTTTTTAATCAAGAAAATTAAATTTCAACAAAAAAGGCGATTTTCCAAACTAACAAATCAATTTTTTATTAAAAATGATCAATTTTTAATAAAAAATGGAATAGTTAAATGTTCAGTTTAAAAAATTAATTGTCAACTAAATGATGAATCTTCAACTGTAATAGTTGAATTTTAAACAAGAAGATGAATATTTAACTGGAATAATTAAATTTTTAACCAAAGAATACAATTTACAAACCACTAGTTGAATTTTTAACTTAAAAATATCACTTTTCAACCAAAAATGGAATAGTTCAATTTTCGGTAAAAAATTTTTTTTAACTGAAATGATGAATCTTCAACTGGAATGGTTACATTTTCAACCAGAAATATAATTTTCCTACTAAAATAATGAATCACAAAAATAACTGATTTTTCAACCAGAGATTTATTTCTACGAAAAAAAAAATTTTCAACTGAAAAAGACAACTTTTCAATATGTCATGAACTTTCAACTGAGAAAGATTCCTGAAACGAGAGAGAGAGAGGAGAGAGAAATTGTAAAAAAACTGTTAAATTTCCAAGTAAAAAGATGAATTTTCAACAAAGAAAATTAATTTTTTACCAAAAAGAACGAATTTTCCACAATATAAATAAATTTTCAATCAGACACTTAAATTTTCGACTAAAAATGATAATCTTCAAATAAAAGTAGAATAGTGCTAAATTTTCAGTGAAAGAAATTAATTTCGAAGAAAAAAAAACGAATTTTGAACAAAATACTCAAATACTTTAATATAAAGCTACTTTTACAGAAAAAGAATTATTTATATTCAACTTTATACTTCGCCGGAACATTTGGTCAAAGAAGTGGAAAACTGCAGAAAACCAAAACTCCTGGGCATAAACGGTTTTCTCGACAGAAGAGTTTGGATGTTGAAATCCGTGATTTTTAGTTTTTCGAAATTCGAAAATTAACGCCACCACGCATTTCAAACTCCCATTTAACTAATATGGGCCGGAGATGTCCCCTTTTTCAAGCTGGTATCCTATACTACTATTGGTCGAATAATTACTTAATTTGGATATATTTCCTCGCATTTAAAAAAATGTCTATTTGTTTAAACAATTTTTCTTTGCTCAAGCAGTTATTTTTCAATAACTATAAAAAATGAAATAAAATAGAACACATACAATTAATTATGATTTTAAAACTATTTTAGTAAAAGTAATTATTTAAACAAATTATATTTGTTTAAACAATTTAAAAATCGAAAAAGAAATGCTTGAGCAAATAAATATTGTTTAAAAAATATAAATTTATTAAACATTAACAAAAAAAAATCAAAATTACGTGATCATTCAACAAAACGTAGGATAGGATACTAATTTAAAAAGAAAGTTGATATCTCTGGCTTAATTTTGAAAAATTTTGAAAATAGACAATAAATAATTGTTTAAATAATTACATAATGTTTTTAGAAAAATTTTCGACTCCAAACAATGACAAACAATTACATTTCAGCATTTCAGCCATTTCAGTCAGAACATACGATTATTTTTAACATTTTTGTGAGAAAAACAACTGCTTAAATAATTTACATTTGATTAGAAAATTGAAAATTGAGAGTAGGTTGGAAATAAAAGTTATTACATGAGTTCAATTGTTCAAAAATTCAAAATTTTACCATGTTAAGTAAATGAGATTTTTAAGTGACACGTGTGAAAACACGACTAAGCGATAATTAAGAACGGTCACCCACCCGAGAGCGAACCATGCCCGTACGTGCTTAACTTACGAAATCTCGACGAGTCAATAATCGTCATATTTTTTAACTTAAAAATTTGTTTTTAAATGGTCAAATTTTGGTTTTAAAGCCAAAATTTAAGAAATAACACGACCATTTTTTAGGTCAATGATGCAGGTCATCTTAAACTTCAATTTATATTTTTATAAACTTAATTATGGGTATAAAATTATTAATTTTTTAAAAAGTTAGAACAGTTAGCTAGTATTTTTTTAAAATAAGAAATAAATTCCTGTATAATTAAAAGATTATTTAAAAATTCTCACCTGAACGCGACCCGCACTGTCCATTGGTCGACTTCTGCTAGGTCTGGGATGCAGCATTAGTGAGGGAAAAAACGGCGGTGGACTGGGAGAAGGATGCGGTGGAGTTGGCAATGGTTTTGCTGCTATGTGACTAAGCGAGCCTCTTTTGAATTCATCTCCACACACGTAGCAGACTTCGGTCACGGAATTTTTGTCAGGCATCGATAAATCCAGAATATCTGTACCCGTACTAGAAGTCGAACCACCGCCGTAAATTTCTGAAAAATAGAATCTCTTATTAAAATCAGGGTTGCTACCAAATCCAAATTTCAAAATTCCCTCACTTTCCCATGACAAACCCCATTTAAGTTACGAATAAAAAATATAATTTTTTAGTTAAAACATTATTTTGAAAACAAAACGAATTTTCGTCAAAATATTTAAATTTTCATTCAGAGATGAATTCTCAACCAAGAAGATCAATTTTCTACCAAAAAGACAAATTTTTAACAAAATATATGAATTTTCATCCAAATAGTCGAGTTTTTAATTTAAAAAAATAAGTTTCAAGAAAGGGAAAGGATTTTCAACTAAAGAAACAAATCTCCAACAAAAAATAAGAATTTAGAAGAAATAAATAAATTTTAAAGCAACAAAATATTTGTTTCTAAATTGAATTAAAAAACTTTTAGTGAAAAGTAGAATTTTTACTAAACAAAATAGTAAATTCACATATATTACAACTTATCGATATTGCATTTTTAACATTATTATTTCTAACAAAATAGTTGATTTTTCAACCAAAAAGGCTAAGAACATTAAAATTTTACCAAAAGGACCAAGTTTCAGTGAAATACATGAATTTCAAACCAAATTGCTAAGTTTTTTAACTCAAAAGAAAAGAATTAATGTTTTACCAAAAATTTTAATTTTCTACCGAAATTATTTTTCTTTTAATCCAAAAAAGACGAGCCGGCAACAAAATAAATCAATTTTCGATAAAAAAGATCAATTTTCAAGTAAAAATGGTTCATTTCTTTCCATACCAAAAATATAAATTTTCTATAAAACAGTTGAATTTTTAAACAAACCAAAATAATTGTTCAACATCAAGATAGAACAATTTTCAATCGAAAGACATTATTTTTTAACTAAAACAATGAATCTTCTAAAAACAAAGAAATTTTCAGTACAAAAATTCATTTTCGGCCAAATAAGATGAATTTTTAACAAATCAATTTAATTTTCAAACAAAAAGATGAATTTTCTACTAAAGTTAAGAATCTTCAACTGGAATACTTACATTTTCAGATGAAAAAATTTATTTTCAATCACAAAAAAAGTATTTTCAACCAAAAAAGTTAAATTTTCAACAAAAGGGATAAATCTTCAACTAGCATGAGAATCTTCAACAAGAAAAATGTACTTTTAACAAAGTAGTTCAACTTTTAACCAAAAAATAAATTTTCAGTGAAAAATATAACAGTTGATATTTCAACCAAAAAAGATTTTAAGGTTAAACAAAAGAAAGTTAAATCCAAGCAACAATGGCGAATTTTCAAAAGAATATGTAGTTAAACTTTCAAACTACAAAATTATATTTCAATCAAATGGTCGAGCATTTCGAAACGAAAAACATAAAACTGCAGCGAAAGAAGTTTCATTTTCAACAAAGTTTTTGAATTTTCAAGTAAAAAATCTGAATTTTCAATTAAAAATAAAATATTTAATAAAATTAGAATTTTTAAACCGAAAAAAAAGAATTTCAGTCGAGAAAGAAAAAAAATGTTGAATTTGTATGTAAAAGAAGCAAATTCTCTAAAATAAAAAATAAAAGATGCATTTTTAAACCAAAAACATGATTTTGAAACATAAAATTTCATTATTTAACAACTAGTTAAATATTCAACCAACAGTTTTCAACGAAAAGGAATGATTTTTTAAAATAAAACGGTTGAATTTTTTACAAAATTAATGACTTAATTGTTATTAATACATTTTATTTTCTAACTTTATAAAATCTTAGTAAAATTACATAGGGGTGGGGTGAGGATAATTCAGAGAAAATCCTGTGGTATTTTACACGGCGAGGAGGGGGGGAGGAGGTGAAAATTCAGAAAAACAACTTACGTCATTTGTGAGACTCTAAATTTCAACTTCAGTTTATCAAAAATTTTCTGATTCTTTCCCGTTTTCCCGGACATTCCCTGAACTTCCCTGATCAGTTTCAAATTCCCTGACTTTCGGAAATTTCGTGACTTGTAGCAACCTTGAAAATTCAATCCCACTCACAGTCACTTCCAAATAGTTTTCGTAACTAGAAACTTCACTAAAACCTATACAAATTCCCAAATGACTACTATAAAGCAGAAATTATTAAATAAATTTGAACCAAGATTTAATATCTGAACGAATCTTGAATAAGATGAACTCGGATGATTAGATGATCTTTTTAAATTAAAAATCTCAATAATAAACAATGAATCATAAAGTGTGATAAAATTTGAGAAACTTTCAAGTACATACACCCGGAATCAATCAGCGCACTCTTAACCTTTCTTTTATCATCTCATTTTCGACTTCATTTTATAAAAAAAACACTGTCTAAAAACACAACACGTGGTTTCATTTGCCGGGTTCTCTTTTTTGTGGCTTTCCTTATCTAACAGCAATAAACGCAACGCGTTCATCATTATCATTATGGAATTTCCCCTTTTATCATTGGCTTTTTGACAAGATCCAGTGACAACAAGAAAAAAAATCTAAATGACCCGGAACGACTTATATTACAGGACATGTAACTTTCGCGCGAACAAGTGGAGTTTTAAGTCCAGCATTCTCACTGAATGAATTATGCGTTCTGCGATTTTCGCGCTCTTATCTGTGAAACTATTAACCTTTACTCACAAACGTTTACATTCGCGAATGGAGAAACACTAAGGCCAATGTAAATAAGTACCAGATTCGTTTATCCATAATGAATATTGCACGGAGTCAACGATAACTAACTGCTGAAAAGCGGCTTTTACTTCCATCTGATATGACTTTTAGACCTCACTCGAATTGTTGTATGCCTTCTAAATTGTTTATTCCCGAAAATTTTCCCCAAACGTTAACTTACTGGAAATCAAATCTGCATTATAAAGCCATTTATATGAAGGGTGGCCATTTTAGTCATATAAAAAAGTCCCGGTTTATTCCCGGTTCGCCAACAATTTTCACGGTCAATACAAGGGAAAAATTCGAACTCTAAAGCTACAAATTTATCCATTTTAAGAAATAAAAACAGAGCTGCAAATCATTTTAACCAATTTGAAGCTTGTTGAATTGAAACGAAATTGAACGGTTACATTTTTTTATAAACTGAACACTTCTTACATTAAAAGTTGAATTATTATCATTTTAAATAGTTTTAAAATCTTTAAAAAGCTTCAAAATCTTGAAACAACTACACATTGTCTTACATCATTTATTTTAATTTTACATTATTGATTTTTTGACAATTTTGGAAATATTTTTAAATATTCTCTTAAAATTAATTTATCAAAATAACAAGCCATTTCCAATTTTCGTCGGAATCTTAAGAAAATATTTTTTTAAGCCTTTCATAATTTTTAAAAAGCATTTAAACTTTTTGTTCGAAATCTGGAAAAATCTATATCATGTTTTAAAGTAGGCCGTGAGCTATTTGCACTGAAATTTCGTTACGAATAGCCGGACTTTCTTGGTATACGTAGACACTTCGTTTAAATTATTTGAAATCATTTCAAAATTTTAATTAATTTTGAATATTTTCATATCTCCTGAATATCTTTTCAACTTCTTCCTCGATTTTTTTTCTTCAGAATTATAGGTGCTCAATATTTATTATACGTCAAAATTCAACAATATTACTTGCAAATTAAATTTTTTTCAAATAAAACTATAAAAATTGTAACGTTCCAAGATTAGTTTTTTGTTTTGTTTTGAATATTTGATTTATAATTACTGATTGTACACGAACAATAAAACATTGCTAAATATTAGGCAATTGTTATTTATTTTAATTACAAAATTTTCAAATGTTAGACTAAAACAATATTTTTAATTGAATAAAAGCCTTTAATTGTGAATATATTATTTTGAAGTTATTTTAAAATTGAAAATAGTTTATAAAGTTTCAATCGGGCGTTTGCGTTTCTTTAAATACTAAGACTTTCAGATTGAAACAGTTTCATTTTTAACGTTAAAATATGTAAATTCTTAAATTTTGAAGTGATTCCGAATCGTCTTGTAAAATCAATTATTAGTCGCTTGTTTATTTTTAATGCATAGTTCAATTTCAAAAATCAATATAATTAATACACATTTGATCAACTAAAAAGGGGTTTTATCCAAAAGTGTACGATTTCAAACGCTTCTAATTTTTTATTTTTAAATATTTGAAACTGCATTAAAATTCTTTAAATGAAAACTATACGCTTAAAAATTAATATCAAAAATAGAAAATTTGTAAGTGATAGATTTTCGAATTACGCATTTTAAATCCAGTGATATCATAATTTAAAAAGATAAAAATTTAACTGATTATTTAAGAAACTGTTGACATAAAATTTAAGATTGTTTTTTGTAAAAATTTGTAAAATCCACAGCTCAAAATGCTCTCAAAACAGAGGAAATAGAGTAGTTTTTATGAAAATCGGAAAATTAATTCTTCTGAATAATATGAATGTAGGTAACATACTGAATTCAATATGAAAAACTTTAAATTCATAAAATTTCAAATCGAAATATATGACATTTTAAACGAAAGTTGAGTTTTTAAGTTATAAAGTTGAATGTTTTTTAAAAAAGAGCTGAAATTTTATTCCAAAAAGATGTCTTTAAAGTTAAAAAGATAAATTTTCAAGCGAAAATAGACTTGTTACTTTTTTGGTTAAAAAAAATCAATTTTCAATAAAAAAAACGTCATTTTGACTAAAACAGCACATCTTCACAATAATTAATTTTTAACAGAGGAATTCAACTTTCTAAGAAGTAGTTGAATTTTCATGCAAAAGGAAGAATTCAAAACAAAAAATATAGTTGATATTTCAAACAAAAAAGACAAATTTGCAACATAATAGTTGAATCCTTAACCAAAACAGATTTATTTTTAAAAAAATAGCTGCATCTTCAACAAGAAAAAAACAACAAAAATTCTACTAAAGCAGATGAATTTTGAAACCAAAAAGACTAATTTTCAACCAAAAAGTATTTATCAATAAAAATAAGAAAAAATGGCACCCAATTTTTGAATATCCAAGCCAAAAAGGAAAATTTCCTACAAAACTGTTAAATTTTCAAATAAAGCAGATAAATTTTCAACAAAATTGGAAAAGTTAAATTTCAGTGAAAAAAAAGTAATTTACAACAACACAAACGAATTTTCATGTTAAATTATAAATCTCCAGATCAATTCTCCCAAAAAAATGACTTCAAACAAATAGATTTTCTACAAAACTGTTGAATTTTCAAGAGAAAATATATAATTTTTTACAAAGCAGTTGAATTTGCAACCCAAGAATATGATTCGTTAAGAAAAAAGGTAATTTGCAAACAAAAATGGAAGTTTAATTTTAAGTTAAAAAAATTAATTTTCAACAACAAAAAAACAATTTTAACCGCAAAGAAAACATTTTTTAAAACAAAATAGTAGAATTTTCAACAAAACAGATGAATTTTTATGTGAAATGATGATCTTCTACAAAAAAAATGGATTTTTAATAAATACAATTTTTAATCAAAAGATGAATTCTTGAATAATAAAAAATGTAACAGTGGATATTTTAACCAAAAAATATGTCTTTCTTACTAAATAATGGAATTTTCAACAAAATAATTAAATTTTCAACCAACTAGTAGAATTTTTAAACAAAAAAATATGAATTCTGAACCAACAGATATAAGTATTTATAAATCGCATTCTAAATTATCAATATGAAAAATTAACTGTTAAAAAACAAAAGAAAACGAAATTTCGACAAGAGATTAATTTTAAACCAACGAGATAAATTTTCAAACAAGTAACATTAATTTTCAACGAAATAGTTGAATTTTTATTTTAAAACAAATACTTAAATTTTTAATTAAAAACTAATTTTCAACAAAATATTCAATATTCAACCAAGTAGATGCATTTTCAATCGGAAGTGATGATTTCTTCACAAAAAATCTAATTTTCAACCAAATAGATAAATTATAAAAAAAAAGATATTTTAAACCAAACCATTGCATTTAATTTTTCTAATAAAGAGATGGATTTTTAACAACAATGATGAATTTTCAACGAAAGAGATGAACTTTTAACTGAAGTAATAAATCTTTATCCAATAAAATGATTTTTCAACAAAGTAGTTGCACTTTCGACCAAGTAGGGACTTGGTTAGGTGGAGTGGAAGTGTGCGAATGTGTGTCCATATCGACGGAAGTATTTATAAAGAATTACGGTTATTGTATGATATTATATGGTATGAGTGGTGATTATTAAGTGCAATAAAAGTAGGCTGATAAGTGAGATTAAAAAGTGACGTTTAAAAAGGTATTTGTATTTTAGTATTGGCGATATACGTAAGGAGTTAAAATTTATAGGTTAGATCGAAAAAGTATTAAAATGGCAGAAAACGAGGGAAACAAGGAACTGGTCACGAAGTTAGGTGTAACAGCAGCAGATGGCGCAAAGTTTAATAAAAATACCGATATCGATAGAGACAAGACTGACAAAACTGAAACAACTGAAAATCACCTAGATAAGACAGACGAGACGAAAAAACGGGGTAGAGGGAGACCACCAAAAGAAGAAAAACTAGTAAGAGAAGCTCAAAATAACAAAAAGATAGATGAGA
>NC_046664.1:34370410-34371978 GCF_010883055.1 Belonocnema kinseyi | reverse complement strand
GAACAGTTTTAAGAAGTAAATTAAATGAAATTAACTCCATCGTTGGGATCAAAGAGAACAGCCAGATTATAGAGGAAACAATTAAGGCAAAAGTAGTGGAGAATTAAAATAAAATAAGGAAAGAAAATGACTCAATTCAAACGGAGCATTTGAAGCGCAGGAGAAAAGGGAAAGGAAAAAGAATGTAGTTATAAGAGGACTGCATGCAGAAGGAACTGACAAAAAAGCAGAGGTAAAGGCGTTCTTTAAAAATGAACTAGACATAGAAGTAGAAATTATATGGGCAACAGCAGTAGGATTTAGTAAAAAGAAAACAGTAGTAGCGAAAATAGGTAGCTGGGAAGAAAAGCTATCGATCATGGAAAGGAAAAAAGTATCAAGTGGTAAGAAGATTTTTATTGATCATGATCTCACCAGCGAAGAAAGGAGAATACAAAGGAAAATAGTAGAAATAGCCAGGACTGAAAGAAAACAGGGTAAGGAGGTAAAGTTAGGATACCAAAAATTGAGGGTTAATCAAGTTTGGATAAGTTGGAGGGACCTGGAGATGAGTCAGAGAAGGGAAGATAAAAATTTTCAGCAATCCCAACGACCTTGAACCAAGAAAAAAGAAAGGGTGCGAGAGCAGGGGGGTGCAAATTTCTTTTTTGGAATGTAGCTGGTGTTAGGAACAAAGACAGGGACTTCTGGAATTTTATAAAAAGTTTTGATTATGTCGGATTAACAGAGACTTGGATTGAGGAGAAGGATTGGGCGAGATTCAGGCAACTGTTACCTAAGGGATTTAATTGGGTGTGTCAATTTGCCAAGAGAGAAAACAAGAAAGGAAGAGCAAGTGGAGGTATCATTACCGGAATCAGGAGAGAAATAATAGAAATAGAAGGAGCAGCAAACGATTTTAAAGGGGCTCTGGGCAGCAAAATTACTCTAGGAAATGAAACCTGGAATATATGGACAATATACTGCAAAGACAAGATTAAAGAGTTGACAGCTAGACTGGATGATGAAATAGAGGATAAAGGGAATGAAAATTTGCTAATCGGAGGAGACTTTAACGCAAGGACGGGTACAAAGGGAGCAATTTACAGAGGACCAGAAGAGGAAGAAGTAAAAAGAGCAGCTAAGGACAAAGTAGCCAATACGGAAGGAGATCAGCTAATGAAGTTAGTGGAACGTAAAGGATGGTGTATATTAAATGGGAACTTAAAAGGTGACAATCAAGGAGAATTTACATACGTAGGTAACTCGGGTAAGAAGAGGGGAAAGGGGTCATCAGTAATTGATTACACTATAACTAACTATGAAGGTTTGGATAAGATAGAAGATTTGAAAATAATTGACAGAATAGAATCAGATCATCAGCCAATGGGGTGTATATTAAAAACGGAACTTGTCAAAGCGAACCAATGTTGTCAACAGATACCAGAAAAAGAGATTGTGGTATGGGACAATGAAATTAAGATCGATTATACGAGGGTGGATTGATAAGTTTCCGGCCTGACCAAGAGATGGCGCTACTAGGCCTACCTTGAGGTGGCGTTCTATAGTACCATCCTTAGATAGCTTGT
>NC_046664.1:34356490-34370310 GCF_010883055.1 Belonocnema kinseyi | reverse complement strand
TAAGAAAAGGTTTAATTGAAAGAGTGAAAGAAATCTATGTAAAAACGGTTAGTGCTGTGAGGGTAAATGGCAATATCACAGAAGAATTTTGCACAGAAGAGGTCCTTAGGTAGGGCTGTCCTCTTAGCGCTACACTATTCACAGTCCTGATCTCTGACATAGAAGAGGAAATGAGAAAAGAAATTGTGGGAGGCATACAAGTTGGGAGTGAAAAATTCTGGTCACTTGCTTACGCAGATGATATAGCACTTTTGGCGAACAATGAAGAAGATTTTAGGGCAATGTTGAAAAGATTCAAAAATTTCTTAGAGAAGAAAAGTTTAGTATTGAACGTAGAAAAATCGAAGGTAATGGTTTTCAAAAAAGGTGGGGGCAGAGAAAAGGAAAGGAAATGGAATTGGAAAGGAGTAAATGTAGAGCAAGTGAAAGTATTCAAATATTTAGGGTACACATTCAACAAAAATGGAGGCTGTGATAGACACATTCAGGAGATTGTTAAAAAGGCCAACATTGTGATGAAACATACGTGGGGGATAGGAGAAAGACTCTTTAAGGACAATTTCAACAGAAGAATACATATTTTTAACAGCTTAGTGGTTGTAGTTCTGTCTTACGGGGTAGAATTATGGGGATGGGAAGAAAAAGCCACTTTAGAAAGGATCCAAGACCGTTATCTCAGGTGGACCCTGGGACTCGACTGTTATACACCAAGCTACATGGTTCTGGAAGGGAAAGCTGAAGATAAGAAGTGTCCAAGAAAGGGAGCAATATCTTAAAAGGTGTGGTTATAGTCAAGAGGGTTTAAAAACATTAAAAGATAAGAGAGCTAATGTAAAAGAGATACTAAAGAAGACAGACTACGAAGTACAAAGACAAACACAGCTAGGTAAAATACAGGAATCTAGGTACAATAGTAGGTACAAACTAGTATATACTGGATTAAAAGCAGAATATTTGTATAAGGTAGGAAACAAAGGAAGGCACAAACTAATAGCTAGGGGAAGATGTGGCAATTTAGAGGAAAAATCTAGATATTAGTTAGACGAAGGAAGTCAGATGTGCGCTTTATGTAAAAGAGAAAAAGGTACACTGGAACATTTAATTAGAGACTGCGAATTAATAGATAGACCAAATTTAGAAATTGAAGAAATGTTAAATGGTAGGGCAGGCAATAAGAATGCGTGTAATTGGTTAAGACTTTTGGAAAAGCGAAAAGAGGATGTAATTAACTCTAGATATGTAGAGAAATGTATGAGTGTATAGAGAACCATTATTGTTACTATTAATCCATATAGAGATTCTATTTTGTTTTAGTTGTCAAAAAAAATCCTTGAATTCAAGAGTGGATGGATAAGAAAAAGAAATGTAAACCAAGTCCAATTTTTCAAGGCCGTTGGGCTGAAAAATAAATAAATATCGACATTTTTAGGTCACTTTCGACCAAGTATACGTGATTTTTTAAACAAAAATATTATTTTTTAACTTAAGACTGTGATTTTTTAACAACAAAAATAATGTTATTAAATAAATAGTTGTATTTTCTTATTGCGTTCTATTAATTATGTTCGCCTTGAAGCGAAAGAACGAGGCGAAGGGGAGTTTTTTGAAAACAGTAGAAAAAAAAAAAAATTAAAAAAAGGGGGGACAAAGAGGGTATCCTGGGAGAGAGTGTGAAGTTTGTTATCATATCAAATAACACCTTATCTTTTTTATGTCACACTAACTTTGTCAGAATTATCGCTCAATTATAGCTTTAACAAGCTGTAAATTTACTATCCCTCTTATTTTGAATACGATCTCTTTTTAACTGCAGATTAGATATTCGACATTACAAAGTGATTCGCAAGCATATCAACTTCTCAGAAAATGGATCCTAAACAGCATTCCAAATCTCAAATTTCCCCTTTGTGATATTCGAATCTGGCAGAGTAATCCAAAACCAATTGTAGTTCCAAAAACTCGACTGATTACAAAAAAAATTAACTGGAATGACAGTTGAAATGAACACGAAAGCAGGTCATATTTAGATACAAAGAAGTTCTTTGTCGATCTTGAAATAATGTCTCAAGTCGCTTGGCTGACCTCAGATAACGATCCAATTAAACTCGGCAGGTCAACTTAATAATTAGGTAGAATCAGCTTCTGCGTTAGCGCTTTAGCTTTCTTCGTCATAGGGCAATTTTTTTTAAAGACAGAGGTCATTTGATAAAACAGAGTAGTCGATGACACGAAGATTATAGCTTCGGTAAGAGTTTATCAACTTTTTAAAGAATTGACTGCCTTGTTGTTGCTTTTTTTTTTACTTTAATGTCATATCACTGTGAGAGAAAAGCCCGGATGAGACTCGCAGCGTTTTTCTCTTCCGCCAAAGTGCGCGCGACAAAACCTGGCCAACCGAATGTACTTTTACTTTTGAACATAAATAGAGAAATAGATACGTAGATAGAATTGTCACGAAAATAGGAAAATAAGTTGTTTCGAGTTAAATTAATGTAAATAACATATTGAATTCAAAATTAAACACTTTCAATTTCTAAGATTTCAGGTGGAGAATATATTTTCCACCAAAAAAAAAACAAACATTTAACCTAAGATTTGCATTAACAACCAAATAGTTACATTTTCAAGCCAAAAAGACGAATTTGTAACAACACAGTTTAATTTTCAATCTGCAAAGATGCATTTAAAACCAAATGATTGAATTATCAAACAAAAAATATTTTATACTTAGAGATGAAGTTTTAGCCCGAAAAGACTAATTTTTAACTAAATAAATCATTTTTAACCAAACTGCTGCAATAACAACCAAAGATCTAAACTGTCAGGTGAAAAAAAAAATTTTCAACAAAAAAGTCCATTGTAAAAAATAAAAAATAACTTTTTTAACACAAAAGATGAATTTTCTACCATTCGAATTGAACGAAAAAGCGAATAACAAAATAATTAAATCCTCAATCAAGTAGAATAATTTTCCAACCAAAAAGACGAGTTTGGAACAAACTACTCATAAATGAATTTTCAACCAAAAATGAAATAGTCAAATTTTCAGATTAAAAGTTAATTTTTAATTCAACAAAAAACAAGGATTTTTAACAAAAGAAGTTAACTTTTCAATCAAAAAGGAGAAACTTAAAAAAAAGGGATTTTTAACAAACAGTTTCATTTTTTATCCCAAAATATTAAATTTATTCTAAAAGAGATCAATTTTCTAGTCAAAAAGATAAAATTGCCACAAAATAGTTGAATTTTCAACAAAGACAGATGATTTTAATACAATACTGTTGAATTTTAAACAAAATTATTAACTTTCCAACAAAATGATAGTATTTGTACCTAAAAAAAAAGATGAATTTTTAATGAAAAATGCAATAATTGATATTTTAACAAAACATATTGTTATTTTAAATAAAAAAACAGTGGAATTCAACCAAAAACGTGAATTTTTGATCAAATAGCTACATTTTTAACCAAACAGTTAGATTTTCAACGAGCAAAAAAAAGGAGAAATTATTTACAAAATAGTTGAATTTTGAACCCGATATGAGATTTTTGAAAACAAAAAAGTGAATTTTCAACCGAATAGTTTAATTTTGTATCAAATCGTTGAATTTTCAAGCCATAAAAGACGAACTTTCTAGAAAATAGTTCAATTTTCGATCAGAAAGAGATGATTTTTAAACAAAATTGTTGAATTTGATAAATTTTCTGCCAAAAAACAGAAATTTCAACAAAATTGCTGGATTTTACTATAAGGTGAAATTATCTACAAAACAATTGATTTTTCAATCCAACAGCGCGATCTTTTAACAAAAAAGTTAACAAAATAGTTTAATTCTGTAAATATATTTTTTAATTATCAAGCCAAAAAGATGAACTTTCTACAAAATAATTGAATTCTCGATTTGATAATGTAAATGTCCACCTAAAATGATGTAGCTTGAACAAGAAAAAATTATTTGTTAAAAAATTAGTTCAACTTTAAGACAAGTACTTCATTTTTCAACCACAAAAGATTAATTCGCAACGAAACAGGTACCAAGATAGATTTTAAGTTGAAATAAAAAACAGATAAACTCAATCCTTAAAAGACTAATTTCTCAACAAAAAAGTTGAATCAACAACCAAAACAGATTAAGTTATAACCAAAAAGTAGCATTTTTAATTTAAAAAAAGGTATTCATTTTCGATCAAAAAGACAACTTTTAAATTAAAAATATCATATACATTTTTAGTGAAAAAAATCCTCAGCAGAAAAAAAACGAATTTCAACAAAATAGTTGAATTTGCAATTAAAGAGATGAATTTTCAAACAAAAAGAAGAACATTGAACAAAATAGTTAAACTTTCAATCAAGTAGCTGGATTTTTTACCAAAAAATATGACTTTTTAACAAAATAGTTAGATTTTTGGATTTATTTCTATCAATTCGGTTCAAAATTCAATCCCCCGTTTCCAATCGTAGTTTTTGGCGTGATACCCCCCCCCCCCTTCCACCCTTAAATTGGTAACGTAGTTTATGGACGCCCCCTTAGCGAAAGGTTCACTATCAGCTGCTTCGATGGTTTACAGTTATGTAATCCGATCTATGAAAGCCAAGTATGCAGAGTCGAGACCACTGTTGGGTAATTTCACATTGACATGCAGTTGTAATTTAATGCTCGGATAATGCCTGCCAATGCGATTTCAATCCTGAATTCAGCAAGGAAAAGATGTCTATCTAGGAGCGATTACGCAAGACGAAAGACTTTCGTGAATTTCCTCGAAGGGTAATTAAAGTTCTTAGATCATCACGCCGCAGACACCAAGTACAAAGTTATTGCCATTAACTGTCCCAGACGTGAAGTTTTTACAAATTAGATTTATATTTAGCGCATTCAATTTATATTTGTTCAATTTAACATCGCCATTACTCGTCGTCAATTTTACTCGAATTAAAAAAAAAGTTCTATTTTGCTTCCTTTTGGATTACAACTTGAACATTGTGCGCGCAACGCATGCACTAATTACCCATTTTTTCGAAAAAAAAACTTAGTTCATTTTCCAACATTTTGTTCTAGATTTTACAGAAAATGTTATGTGATTTGAGAACGCTGTGTGATTCACAGAAGTTTATTTAATATAGCAAAAAACTTCCAGCCAATTCAATATGAATGAGACCATTTTTTTCATTTACTTAAAATTCTTTCAAAAGAGCAGATTGTTTTTTTCATTAACAGAATGTAACAAGGAGCGTATTTAATCATCAAACAGCGTCATTTTAACACGGAAAAGAAAAATCTGGAATTTAGATGGTATTTAAATCAGTTCTTGTGCAAATAATATTCTCTCTTTAACGTTGGTCCCAGGATTTTTCTCCTAATATATATGTTTATAATTTTTTATATATTTTTTTTTTATATTTGATTGAATTTGCGAGATATTCGCTATTCGTGAAGAATAGCAACTGGAAAACCTCTTTGGTTCAAAAATCGAATACTTATAGTAAAAAGTGGAACTACTTTGTTACAAATTCTTTTTGTTCGTTGATAATTCATCATTTTTAGTTGAAACACCTTTTTTTTATGAAAATTCATTTCTTTGGCTGAAAATGAAACTATTAGGATGAAAGTTCCTTTCAAAATTCAAAATTCGGTTGAAAAATCATCTATTTTGTTGTTGAAAATTTGATTTTCATTGAAAATTAGTTTTTTCAAACTGAAAATGAAACAATTCCATTTTTTATCGAAAATGTATTTTTTTATAGTCATTCGATTTTATTGGTTGAAAATTCAACCATTTGGTCCAAAATTAATTGTGTTGTCTTATCATTTGAATAAAAAATGCATTTCTTTGTTTCAAAATGTACATATTTTGTTGATTTTTTTTGTAAATGAATTTGGCTGAAAATGTAGATAATTCGTTTTAATAACTCAACAGTTTGGATGAGATTTTTTTTCTTTATTGACTTAAAAATCTTTTTTGGTTAAAAACTCAACTCTTGTTAAAAATTCATCTTTTTGGTTTGAAAATTAGCCTGTTTTCATTCATTTTTTTAATCGAAGATTCTTCACTTCGGTTGAAAAATGTAACTTTTTTTTGTTGTTGAAAATTTCCTTTTTTGTTCTAAAATGATCTTTTTGAGATAAAAAATTTTTGAAAACTTGTGAATGACCCTTTATAAAATTATGTATTATTGTTTTACTAAAAGTGTTTAAACTATATTAAGAACCTTTTTTTGTTTATAATAACATTATTAATCTCCTAGGCGTAAGGTTGTTTTTATTCTAGAAAAAAAAAAAAAAATTAGAAAGGTCAGAGAAAATATAAAATTTGTGAGGGAAAAGTCAAGGAAATTCAGGAAATATCGATAATTCAGATTTTCCATAAATCCTGTTATTAATTTGATTACTCGAATTCACTAAAAATGGATTTTGAAATATTTGATCAATTTAATTTACTGATTAAATGGTAAATAAATTATTTGAAAATTTCAGCATTTTTAAGCTTTGAAAATTAAAAAAAAAAACGAGCTTTCATCCGTTTTAGGCTTTGATAAGTATCTTCATTTACAGAACTCATTAATTAAACAATATAATCAGTAAGTTGAAATTTAAGTAAATGTTATTTACAATTAAAGACTTTAATCTATTATAGGAAATTAAAAAAAATTATCAGAAATGTTCTTACAGATTTTAAATATTTCATGGGATTGTAAAGATTTCAAATATCTATTCAAGATTTTCCAGATATAACTAAATTAATTGATTTAAAAACAATTTTAATTGAAAAAATGTTTCATATACTAAATTAAATATTTTAATCCTAGTTTATGGTACATGAAATTATTGCTACTCACGTGGAAAATATTTCCTCTGAGTTTCATATTTCAAAAAAATGTAGGGCTAAATTTGACCTTTAAAACTAAAGTCTATCACAAAACTTTAATAAAAAACTTAATAAAGTCGCATATTGGCTATTAAAACCACTTTAGCGACCTATTAATATTGTTATTTAATCCGAAAAAATGAATCATTTAATATTTTTAAAAAAGTATATTTTTAACTAAGCGTTAAGAAATTATAAAAGCATGAAAAAAATAAGAAATATCTTGAAAATAGCGGAAATTTCTCGAAAAAAAGGAGGACTTTTTACAGTTAAGACTGGTATTTAAAAGAAAAAAATAATAATTCTTACACCAAAGAAAAATTAGTATTGAAAATTGATCTTAGTCTATAAATAAAACAGGTGTCATAGATTTCAAATAAAAAAACAATAAAAAAAAGTTTAATGTCAATACCGTTTCAATTGAAAACCCAGGTAAATGGAAAGCGATAAGATATTGAAATATCAGATTAATACTCTTACTGAGAGAAACATATTTACCGAGAATTAACCGAATTTTCAACATGTAAAGAGACCAGAAAATTACGTTTTTAAAATTGCTTGATTATATTTTAGTAAACACTTTACGCCCTTTAACTTCATTTCAAACATTTTTATAAAACAGAACTATATTTTTTAAATAGATGTGAAATACTTCTTTTTTTTTACTGTAACAATTTTGTTCAAAATATCTGAAAATTATTTTACAAAAATTAGCCCTAAGCAAACTAATTAAAGGGCGGCATTACAGAACTAGATGACAATCAAAAACAAAAATTTTCCGGAGTTCGAAAAACATTCTTTAAAATATAAATCCTCATTTTAGGAAAAAACAAAAGGCGACTCCTGAGCTACTATCGAGTTTTCAGGAAACAAATATGGAAGTTGACAATCTCTGAGTCACATTGACCACAAATTGCAACAGACTTTGGTTGCGGATGCGATAAAAAATGTAATCTTCAATTTACATAAAAACTTGCTCCTGGGAAATTCAGATTCTGAATGTGAGTAAAACCGGCTTTATCTAAAAAAAAGTTAGCCAACCCGAGTGAATCGTCCTAGAATTTTGAAAAGAAAAAAATGTAAAAATGCATAATCAGGGGGTCTACTTAAACCGTGGAAAAAAATTATCTAACATTCCGGGTGTTTTCCAGGTATCTGAAGCTTTTACATGTATAATTTAAAATGCTTCAATTAACTAACTTTTCAAATAAAATGCGTTTTCCTCAAGATAGATGAATTTTAAGCAAATATTTTAATTTTCTTTCAAATTGTTCAACTTTCTACCAAAAAGACGATTTCCCAACCAAATTGTTGCATTTTCAATTAGACAAGATCAATTTACAACTAAAATATTGAATTTTGAACTAAAATAGGTCAGTATTCAACAAATAATCGAATTGTTTAATTGTTATGTAAAAAAATATTTTTAACCAGTGTTAATGTTTCAACTAAAATAATGATTCTTCAACTGGAATAGATTAATTTTAAATCAAGAGGATTAATTCTGAAAAAAACGCATTAATTTGTACCAATAAGTACGAATTTATAAACAACATTTATGAATTAAAAAAAAAAGAGATACATTGTCAACCAAAAATTGAATAGTTATATTTTCAGTCAAAGAATTTAATATCCAACCAAAGAGATAAATTTTCTACTAAGATTTTAGAATATTTATTTGGAATAGTTACTTTCTTAAACAAATTGATGAATTTCAAAAAAAAGATGAATTTTTAAGCTAAATACATGAATTTTCAACTAAAAAATATAAACTGTCCACCAAAAATTGAATAGTTATATTTTCTAATAAAAAGATTAATATTTAACTAAACAGATAAATTTTCAACTAAAGTGATAAATCTTCAACTAGAATAATTAAATTTTAAACCATAAAGGTGAAATTCCACACAAAAAAGACGAATTTTAAACCAAATATATGAATTTTCAACTAACAGGATAAATTGCCAACAAAAAATTAAATAGTTAAATTTTTAGTTACAAAAATAAATGTGCAACTAAATATTTGCATTTTAACTAATATGCTGGAATATTCATCTTGAAAAGTTACATTTTCAGTTTAAAAAAGAATGAATTTTCAGATGAATAAAAAATGAATTTTTACCAAAATAGATCATTTTTCAACCAAAAAAATTAATTTTAAACTAGAATTACGCAACTTCAACTAGAAAAATCAAAGTTTTAATCAAGAAGATTTATTTCTACCAAAAAAGACGAATTTTAAACAAAATACATGCATTTTCAACTGAAAATGATCATTTGTCAGTCAAAAATTGAAGTTATATTTTCAGTCAAAGAAATTCATGTCCAACCAAAGTCATGAATTTTCAACTAAACTGATAATCTTTTAACTGGAATGGCTTAATTTTAAACTGCAAAGATGAATTTTCAACCAAAAAGATTAATTTATGCCAAAAAATACGAATTTAAACTAAAAGAGATCTTTTCTCTTTCTTTCTTTTCTCTTTCGCCAAAAATTGAATAGTTACATTTTTAGTTACAAAAATTAATGTTCCACCAAAGAGATGAATTTTCAATTACGAAAATTTTCCATCACAAACAAGATGAATTCTGAAAGAAAAATGTAGTAATAATTGACATTTCAACCAAAAAAGATTTACATTTTGTAACAAAAACAATTGAATTCATAAAAAAGACAACATTTCAAAATAAGTAAAGTGATTTGATGAAACAAATCAATCCTTTCTTCGACCGTTGATATTTATTGATTTCAAATCGTAGATTGCATGTGTACCGAAACGTCAGGAAGTTTAAAAGGAGTTTTCTATTAAATAAATATCTGAGTTTCGAAGAACAGGTTTTTTTGACTCATAATTTATTTTAGACATAAATAATTTGAAGTCTACGATTTGAAATCAATAAATTTCAAAATAAGTTGAATTTTGAACTAAAAAAGATTTTTCAGTCAAATGAGAAAAAAATTGAAAACAAACTAGAATTTTCAACAAAAAATAGAATAGCTAAATTTTCAGTAAAAAAATTAATTAAAAAAAAAACAACTAATTTTTCACAAAATAGATAAAGAGAGAAATTTAAAGCTACTTTTAGAAATGAAAAATCATTGTTATGCAATTTTAGATCGCAATTTAAAAAATTTAAGCACGCTCTAGAAAGAATTCCCCGACTTAAAAAAAATTTCCCTGGCATTTCCAGATACATACATTTTTTCTTAGAATATTACGAGAATTTTAGCGAGTGTGAACAAAAGGGCCTCAGGCATAATGTTTGATATCCGTAAATATTTAAAAATAAAATAATCTTGATTTTTATTTGCTGTAGTTTGGTTATCAAAAAACTAGCAGAACGACGTTTTGTCAATATCTATATCCAGTAATAACAAGTTTCTTTCTAAGATATTATGTAAATAGGTTGTTTTCCTTCTATTAATAAGTTCTTTTTCATTCATAATTATCTTGCATGAGTTGTTGATGTTTATTTTCAGATTCAAAAGATGAAATCAGTGTTTAAGTGTAATTTGTACTATTATACAAACATGACAATCTAATTTAGGGAAATATTTGTAAAGTGGAACATAAACTCTATAAAAAGTAACCAAACAATATTTGACTAATGCTTACTTATTCTCTTCTGAAATCCCTATTATAAAAATCGCTCACACAATACACTCTTATCGCTAGAGTACAAACAAATGGTTCACGCCTTTATGAACGAAATCGTCAAATTCGGTTTAAACTAGAGTTGATGATCTAAAATATTTGTTTTCAACCTTATTTTTATTTGATCGTCTATGCAAAATTTAAAAATCTACCTGTTATTCAAGATTTTAAATTCTGCCACCAGATGGAGCAAAATTCAAGGTCTTTTCCAGGTTTTTCAGATCAAGAAATCAACTTTCTCTAGGTTGCCTTTTAAGGACCTCAAGTAAACTTTTTATTAGCAAAAAAAATTCAAATTCAAAGCTCTCGTGAAAAATCTAGGGAAGGTTGCTACAAAATACCTTTTCCGAAAATCCCCGAATTTTGGCTGGCCAATTTTAAATTTCCTCTGACCGACAAAATTTTTTCTTTCACTTATGATGTAAATGCAAAAAAAGTATTGTTTCTAAATTTGTTTTGAAGACTTTTAGTGACTGCAGCAATACATATTTTACAAGAACAATCGATAGATCTGGGATAAGAATGTTTTTTTTTCTTCTAAAATTGATTTTCAACCAAGATATTATTTTCTTATGGAAAGGCGAATTTTCATCACATAAAATAAGATTAGATTTTCTGCCAAAAAGACGATTTTTTATTAAGAAAATATATGAATTTTGAACTAAATAATTAGGTTTCAACTGAAAAATGATTCATATTTAACCCAAAATGACATATAATTAAGTTTTGATTCAAAACAATTAATTTTCATCCAAGAAAGAAGGAACCTTGAACATAATAATTAAATTTTCAACCAAACAGATGAATCATTAACAAAACAAAAATTAATCCCCTACGGCAAATGGTTATAGTTGATATTTGCAGCAAAAAGTATTTAAATGTCCAATTAAAAACAGTTTAATTTAACGAAAAAATACGGTTGAGTTTTCTTCAACAAAATAGGAAAATTGTCAACCAAATAATAAAATTTTTTATCACAAGATAAATTTTCAACCATAAATTATACTTTTGTAAGACTTACTTTTTAGTAACAAATTAGCAAAAATTTGGTGGCGTACAAATTTCTGAAAAACGCCTTACTTTCGTAAAATTATACATTTGATAATTTGATTGAAAATTTAACAATTTCCTTAAAAAGAAATCCTTATTGGTTGGAAATGCACCTGTTTTGTTAAAAATTCATCTTTTTGTGTTAAAAAATCAACTCTTTTCGTAGAAAATAAACCTTTTGTTTTTAGAAGAAATATTGCATCTTTCTTGGATAAAAATGCTACAGTTTTTTGAAAATTTCACTATGTCCTAGAAAATTTACTTTTTGTTTAAAATTCGTATTTTTGAGTTGAAACGTCAACTGAAATATTTTTGTATGAAAATTGAGCTTTTTCTTTTTTTGAAAATTTGTCTTTTTGATTTAAAAATTCACCGGTTCGGTTACAAATTTAAGAATCTTGTTAAAAAATCGACTTATTCGAATTATTATAAATTAACTTATCCTTAATTTAAAATTGGAAAGTCAACTAGAATCTTTTTTGGATGAAAATTCAACTAATCTTTTTAATTTTTTGTTTTTAGTTAATAAAACATCTTCCGCTTCAGAAAAATTTCATCTTTTTAGATAAAAACGCAACTATTCTGTTAAAAATTCATCGTTTTTGATTAAAAAAATTTGTCTTCTTGGATAGAAAATTCAATTTCTTTCGTAGAAACTTATTTTTTTCTTCTACAAAGATTCATCTATTTTAAGAAAATGTTCATATTTTTCGAATAAAAACTCAACTATTTGGCAGATAATTCAACAATTATTTTCAAAAATCATCCTTTTAGGAATGAAAATTATATCTTTTTAACAGAAAATTCGTCTATTTTTTGTTGTTGAAAATTGATCTTTTTGATTGAAAAGTCTATCTGTTTTAGTAGAAATTTCATTTTTTGTATGAAAATGCATCTTTTTTGTTAAAAACTATTATTCGCTGCTTGATTATTCAACTAATCTGTTTAAAGGTTTGGTCGAATTACTTTTATAAAAAAGAATGATTTTTGTGTCTGTTTAACAATTTTTTGAAAATTAATCTTTTTCAGTTAGAACTTCCACACTTGGGTGAACGTTGAACTAAATTGTTACAAATTATTTGTTTGATTGAAGGCTTATGTCTTTGTTTGAAAATTGAACTGTTTATTGGAAAAGCCTTTTTTTGGTTTTAACTTTTTAACTGAAAAGCTAACTTTTCGATTGTTTAAATATTGATATTTTTTAGTGGAAAATTCTCCTTTTTTGGTAAAAAAAATTTATTTTCTTAGTTTGAAATTTCATTTTTATGGTTAGAAATGCACCAGCTTCGTAGAAAATTAATTTTTGTCTGAAGCATTATTTTTTGTTTGAAAATCCAATTTCTGTAAAGAAAGTTCGTCTTTTGGCTTGAAGGTTCAACAATTTAGATAAACTTTTCTTTCTTTCTTGAGTGATATATCTTTATTTGTTGAAAATTCGTCTTTTAATTTTGAAACTCTTTTATTTTTTGTATAGATTTCATCATATTTGATTAAATTATAAACTAACAGTTTTATGTTGGAATTTTATCTACCATTTCGTCACCTGGTACCGAAAACTGGAACTAGAAAGAGCAGGTACAATTTTTAAAATGTATTTTTATTTTTTGGGATAAAAGTGTTTTTACGATTGTTTTGTAAAGTTTAAAACTATGATTGAAAACTAAAAACAATATTCATAAAAAACAAAACGTTTGAGATAGAATTTCCATTTTATACATTAAAAAAAAACACATCTGTAAAAAATGTTTTTTAACAAAATAACAATTATTTCACTATTTCATGTAAGTTTCAATGTACTGTAAGCTTAAATAAACGTTAATCAATTCATGTAGCGACGACTTTGACCCTAATTATGCAAAGAATATGAATAATAGACGATTGGAATAGTAAATATTTCATGTATAAATTAATAAAAACTTACTTTGAGTTCAACTTTGTTTCAAAATAAGTCCATTTAAATTTATAATCTATTGAAAATCACAATCAACAGTACAATCATTGTACCTATTCTTTCTAGTTCCGATTTTTTTTCACCATGTGGCGTATCGCATTTTAACGATTCTCAATAGCTATGCAAGAAAGGACAAGGCGTAATATAATTCTCACTTTTAAGTAACTCACTATTTTAATTAATAATTGTAACAGCTGATGAAATAAATTTCAAGGGAAAATCTATGAAAACCCAAGTTTAACCCTTACCGACCCTAAAAATAACAATACACCAAATTCTCGCTTTCAGTCAAGTGTCGG
>NC_046664.1:34348188-34356390 GCF_010883055.1 Belonocnema kinseyi | reverse complement strand
AAGTCAAGTCCGAGTGTTTCAGCAGCCTCCTCCGCTGCTTTGTACAGAAATGCTCCTTTGCCTACTTCCTCGTGATTCCTGACCATTTTAAGAAGAGGGTGTATAAGAATATATATGTAATGTCGCAACCGCTCTCGCCCTATTGCCCTGAGAAACTGCGTGAGCCAGCAGTTCTAGGAAGGCTGAGAACGGGATGACTGAAAGCGAGAGTTTGGCGTAGTTAACAAATGTTTAAAATTATACATGGTCTAGTATAAATCTAGGGCGACGAATTGTAGAGAATCCTCCAAAAAATAAATTCAGGCCTTGATCATTAGGATTAAATAAGAATTCTAATATTTCCCTAATGAGAAAGCAAAAACTAAAACGCTAAATAACTACGGTTAAATAAACAATTTGAACCAGAATTATGTTGTCTAAAGGGACACTTAAAAGCTGTCGTCAAGATTTCCAGAAATCAATAATAGATATATTTTTATCGATTTTATAAATAATTTTAAAGATTGGCAACTTTTGAGACTTGAGTATATCCTTTATATTCCAGCTGCCTTCAACCGCTTCTTAATTACCTCCAATTACCATGTGGCTGAAGTTTGCAACTTTTATAAACGAAATTATAAAATTTCTGAAATTTCTTTTGGTGATTATTTGCACCTGGTGACAGGTAAAACAACAATTAGTTTAATTCCAATAATTCTTAATAGCTGACTAAGTTTTACACACCTAGGGATTTTGAAAATTATATGTAAAATAAAAAAGAAAAATTTGTTTTCGTTTATAAACGTTGCAAACTTCAGCTACGTCAATTTCCCAATAGTCGAAAACAGAGTGGCAGCTTACCTTGTGGCTGAGGTGGTAGGGTGGGCGCCGGCACCGGCGAACTTCTCGGAGCGTGTCGCAGGTCAAGCGCAGCCTCATTGGAAATTCTCTGCTCCTCGACATACTGCCGAGGGCTTTGCAATCTTTGATGTGGCGACTGCAACTTCTGATGGGGCGACTCCATGGTTAGTCTGGCCTGTTCAATTTGCCGAGACGCCTCGACGGTGTTGAGATGGGACCTCTGAAGATCCATCGAGTTCGAGGGCGGTCTACTTTGTTCGACTCTCGGCGAGGGCGAATTCGGCGGCAGCCTCGGCGAAATACCAAGAGGTCTGTTCTCCGGTCTCGCCTGCGGCGGATGATCGTTCGTCAGGCCGAGAAGCTGGGCCGCATATTCACCCTGGACGGTCATTTCCGCCCCCGTGAATGGACCACCGTCACACCTTTTCAGCCAATAGATCCGCTGGTTGTGGGGTCTCGCATCGCGCTCGTAGCTGTCCCATTGCTGAAGAAGAATTGTATAGCAGAGGCTGCAGGCCTTAATGGCTCCGGCTCTGGAGCCCTCGCCACGATAACCAGAGGGCGGCTCGTGTGACTCCAGGAAGGGGAAAAAGGGCTCATTTGGGGCGGCACCTGGAGTCTGCTTCACTCGCAGCCAGTACTGCTCGTTGTGGCACAAGGTGCCGCAGACAAAACATATTCGAGGCCCTCCACCGTCGTCCGTCGTCATGATATTTGACTGTGTTGTTGAGTATGATTGCCCTTCGAGTCCCGGCTCATTATTCAGATAAAATTTGCTTTCCATCACGTCAGGAAACCATCGGGCACCTTCAATATTCGCTTACTTCTCTGCGCTCTGCTTGTGATGCATGATCAGTAAGCATGGGGGGGACTAAGGTTTCTAATTCTTGCACATATCTGAAAACAGAAAATGTCAACGATTAATGAGATGAAACATTTTCTAAGAAGACATTCTTAATCATTTTTAGCTTAAAATCTTCTTAAGGAATTGTACTATTGAGAATGGTGGTCTACCTTTCGCCAACTGGTGTCCAAAACTGGTACTAGAGAGAGTAGGCACAATTTTTAAGTTGTACATTAATTTTTGCATAAAAGTGTTTTTACGATAGTTTTGTGAAGTATAAAACAATGATTGAATACTACAAACAAATCTTCATAAAAAATAAATACGAGGTGTGTTCAAAAAATAAGGTGACTTTATGGTTTTCTCAAAAAAGATTCATTTATTCCTCAATATTTATGTTGTCCCCTTCAAAGTAACCCCCCTCAGACATAATACACTTGTGCCAACGCTTTTTCCAATCATCGAAGCACTTCTGATAATCATTTTGTGGTATAGCCTTGAGTTCTTTCAGCGATGCAGTTTTTATCTCCTCAATCGTTGAAAATCGATGTCCTTTCATGGGTCTCTTCAGTTTTGGGAAAAGAAAAAAGTCACTGGGGGCCAAATCCGGTGAATATGGAGGCTGAGGCATGACTGTGGTGCTGTTTTTGGTCAGAAAATCTTTCACAAGCAACGATGAATGAGCAGGTGCATTATCGTGATGCAAAAGCCACAAATTGTTTTTCCAAAGTTCCGGACGCTTTTTGCGTATCGCCTCTCGCAAAAGGCGCATAACTTGAAGGTAATACTCCTTATTGACCGTACGACCTTGTGGTAAGAATTCCTGATGCACTACGCCACGGTAATCAAAGAAGACAGTGAGCAAAACCTTCATATTTGATCGAATTTGACGTGCTTTTTTCGGTCTTGGAGACTCAGGATGCTTCCTTCTTGGAACAGCTTCTACCACTTATACACATTTTTCTTACTCAGAGTAGACTCACCGTATGCAACTGTCAACATTTCAAGAGTTTTAGAGCACTGGATTCCATTTTTGACAAAAATTTAATGCAAACTCTTTGCTCCATTTTTTCGAAAGTCAAAACTGTGAACATATGATCGTGACGAGTGTACCAACACAACAAAACAAAAAATTTAAAACTTGAATGTACGTAGCCCGCGAAAATTGAAAAGTCACCTTACTTTTTGAACACACCTCGTAGTTTTAGATAGAATTTCCACATTATACAGTGAAAAAACATTTTTGTCAAATAGGTGTAAAAAAAAATATTTCAATATTTAATTTTAGTTTCAATGAATTGAAGTTTAAATAAACTTTAATTAATGTACGTAGCGACAAATTTTATCCAGATTATGCGAAGAATACGAATAATAGACGATTTAGGGTGGCCGTTTTAATCCAAGAAAATTGTCGGTCATTTCCCGGTTCGCAAATATTTTTCACGGTCAATGAAATTTAAAAAATCGAACTCTAAAGTAACGATTTTATGTACTTGAAGTTACGAACGTTCATATGAACGAAATTAAAGATTTTTTCCCCGAATTGTGTTTTGCCTAAATCATTTAGGGTGACAAAAAATGATATTCCATCGGAAGAAGTTTTCGAAATTTTTATTTTTTGAAGGGTTGAATACCCTTACAAATCACCCATTATTCAAACATGTCAAACACAATTTTGATAGTCGACATTTGAAAATATTAAAACGTCAAAAATTCTCTTTATTTATCTAACTAATGATAGAGGGAGTGAGAAAGTTCGGCAAGACCCCTAAAACTACCCTTAATATATCCGCACCTAAAATGTTAAAAATGACAATTTTGATTGTCGATATTTGAAAATATAAAAACGTCAAAAATTCTCTTTTTTTATCTCATCAATTATAAAGTGGGTGAGAATGTTTGGCAAGACCCCTAAAAACCACCCTTAATATATCCGCAGCTAAAATGTTAAAAATGACAATTTTGATTGTCGATGTTTGAAAATGTAACAACGTCAAAAATCCTCTTTTTTTATCTCACTAATCATAGAGTGGGTAAGAAAGTTCGGCAAGACCCCTACTACACCCACACCGAAACGGTTAAAAATGACAAGTTTGATTGTCGATATTTGAAAATATAAAAACATAAAAGATTCTTTTTTTCTATCTCACTAATTCTAAATCTACACGCTATGAGATATTAGGTTGAAATTTTGGGTAATTACATATAATTGTGTATTGCATTGTGTACATCGTACTAAATTGGTACAATTATAAAAATAAATTATTTTTCTGGAAACCATTACGAGTTATGTTAAACTGGAACAACAATATCAAGGTATAGAGATGGAACCTATTTCATAATTTAGGGCTCATTTAGGGCTTTGGGAATATGATGATGAAAAATGAAAAAATTTGTTTAAACAATTTTTATTCAGAAAATTCTAGTAAAAATGAAGTAAACAATTTTCTTCCTTCACCCTACGTTAAGGCTTACTTGGGGCTCAGTAAATATGATGTTTAAGTTAAATAAAAAAATGTTCAAACATTTATTGTTTAAACTAATTTACCAAAAAAAAATTGTTCTTTCTTTTCTCTTGTATCATTTCAGGCTCATTTAAGGTGCTCGCTGAAGTTTGCAACGTTTTAAAAAAACTAATTTACAAAAAAATTTTTTGCGCGAGACCTAAAATTTAAAAGTATTAAATAGATCTATATGATGACCGAAGGTGCCCGTAAAAGTTTCAACCACCTATCTCATCCAGAACACCCTCGTTTTCATCCCCTAACATAATGAAAAATTGGGGAAAATCCCCTAACATCCAGACCTAAAATTTTATGCTTCAGAACTATTCCATCTGATGACCAAAAATACTAAAAAAAAGTTTCATTACCCTATCCCATCCGGAACAACCTCGTTTTCAACCCCTAAAATATTGAAAAATCGAAAAAAATTCAAAAAACCCCCTTACATCCAGACCTAAGATGTTATGCCTCAGAATGGTTCCATCTGATGTTCAAAGTTACTAAAACAAGTTTCATTCCCATATCTTATTCGGAACATTTATCAAGGTATATAGGTATATCAAGGTATATTAAGGTAGATATATCAAGGGTGGTTTTAGGGGTCTTATCGAGCTTCCTCACTCCCTCTATGATTAGCGAGATAAAAAAAGAGAATTTTTGACGTTTTTATATTTTCAAATATCGACAATCAAACTTGTCATTTTTAACTGTTTCGGTGCGGATATATTAAGGGTGGTTTTTAGGAGTCCTTGGCGAACTTTCTCACGCCCTCTATCATTAGTGAGATAAAAAAAGGGAATTGTTGACGTTTTTATATTTTTAAATATCGACAATCAAACTTGTCATTTTTAAAATTTTAGGGTCGGATCTATTAAGGGTGGTTTTTAGGGGTCAAGCTGAATTTTCTCACTCCCTCTATAATTAGTGAGTTAAAAAAAGAGAATTTTTGACGTTTTTATATATTCAAATATTGACAATTAAAATTGTCATTTTGAATATTTTAGGTGCGGATATATTAAGGGTGGTTTTTAGGGGTCTTGCCGAATTTTCTCACTCCCTCTATAATTAGAGAGATAAAAAAAGAGAATTTTTGACGTTTTTATATTTTCAAATATTGACAATCAAACTTGTTATTTTTTAATCTTTTAGGTGTGGGTATAGTAGGGGTGGTTTTTAGTGGTCTTGCCGAACTTTCTTATCCCCTCTATAATTAGCGAGATAAAAAAATAGGATTTTTGACGTTTTTACATTTTCAAATATCGACAACCAAAATTGTCATTTTTAACATTTTAGGTGCGGATATATTAAGGGTGGTTTTTAGGCGTCTTGCCAAACATTCTCACCCACTTTATAATTGATGAGATAAAAAAACAGAATTTTTGAAGTTTTTATATTTTCAAATATCGACAATCAAATTGTCATTTTTAACATTTTAGGTGCGGATGAATTAAGGGTGGTTTTTAGGGGTCTTGCCGAACTTTCTCACTTCCTCTATAATTAGTGAGATAAAAAAAGAGAATTTTTGACGTCTTTATATTTTCAAATATCGACAATCAAACTTGCATTAGGCAGGTTTAAATAATGGGTGATGTGTGAGGGTAGGTAACTCTTTAAAAAATGTTTATTTGACAATTCTTTCTTACAAAATATTTATTTTGCCGTTCTAATTGATTTTAGCGATTAAAAATTTTTTTAATAATCTTTTTTAATATCGTTCAAATGAACGTTCGTAAGTTCAAGTACATAACGATTTTTTCATTTGAATTAATAAAAACTGAGCTGCAAATCAAAGAACTCAAAGTGGAACTCTTCCGAATTTCAAGCATTTAAAATAATTTACATGTATAAAATGGAAGCTACTAACACTTTTAAAGTGAACAATTTTTAATTAAATGCAGTTAAACTGCAAAATAAATTTTTTAACTTTTATAAATTGTGGAGTTCAAAGATTCTGGTACAGTTCTAAATATATAATTCCACGTTATCATTTGCAATGCAAATCTAAATTGAAGAATCAGTCAAGTAATTTTTTTCAAAATTATATCATTTAAAGCAATTTTAAGCCAGAAACAATAAAAATTGAACGATTAATTTTTTGTATAAACTGAACACTTCTTAAAATAAAAGTTAAATTATTTACATTTTAAATAGTTAAAAGTCCTTAAAATGCTTCCAAATTTTTTCTAATTTTCTTTTTAAAATCTGCCAAATTAAACAAATTTCCTTAAAAACTTCCACATTCATTTTTGATAATTTTATAAATCTTTCTAAATCTTTTTAAATAATCACTAAAAATAATCTTTACAAAATAAAAATCATTATTAATTTTCATAGGAAATGTTTTTTATTCTTCTGAAGCCATTTCAAATTCTTGAAAATCTTTTTAATTTTTTTCGAAATCTGCCAAAATCTATAGTTTGGCGGTACACGTACACACTTTGTTTGAATTATTTCAAATAATTTCAAATTTTAAATTGAACTTGAATTTTTTCAAAATTTCTAAATATCTCTTCAACTTCCTTGATTTTTTAAAAGAGTAATATGTTATTGTTATTTATACATCGAAGTTAAAAATGTGACTTACAAATTAATTTTTATTAATAGAACAATTAAAATGTAACATTTAAAATTTAATTTTAAACATTTACGTACAATTATTGATTTTAAATAAACAGTCAAATATGTCTAAATATTTAGTAATTCTTATTTTTCTTAGTTAAAAATTTTTTTAAAGTGAATGGTTTAAAAATGGAATATTTTAAACTAAAATAATATTTAAAATCTAATAAAAGCTTTTATTTATGAATATATTATTCTGGAGTTATTTAAAAATTGAAAATAGTTTATAAAGTTTCAATCGGGTGTTTACATTTTTTTAACTAATGACTATCCAATTGAAATAGTTTATATAATTTTTAACGTTAGAAACGGGAAATTCTAAAATTTCGAATCGTCTTGTAAAATAAACTATTATTCACTTTTTAATCTATATTAATTTATATTCACAGTTGATCAACAGAAAGGGTATTTTAAAAAAGTCACAGTTGGACAGATATTTCTATAAAAAAAATATGTTTCTTCACCTTATGAGATGTAAATTCCATCTGCACCCCTTTGTTTCCGATAAAGACTTACTTTAAGTATCCAACAAATACTTTAAACTCCACAACAAAATACGTTAAAACACTTTTATGCCAAAATTAATGTGCGACTTTAAAACCGCACCGATTCTTTCTAGTTAGGATTTTTGACACCAGGTGGCATATCGCAGTTTAACCATTTCCAAATAGAGAGCACTGCTACTTTTTTTTAATATTTGCAAAATGACCTTATAAAATTATCTGGAATCCAGAATTTTTTTAGTACTGATTTCAGCACTCTACACAACGACTAATTTTCCAATTATTTTATAATTTCAGGGTCAAAATAATAATATAATGATTCTTAGCATTGATGAAAGATGTATAAAATAAAATCCCAACAATTCCCCCCCCCCCCAGACACAAAATGTCCCAAACTGGCCCAAAATGCTAATTAATCTACATTTTCACGGTTTCTATTTCGCAATTTTTTAAGAAATGTACATTCAATAAAACATGCTTATTTACAATATTTGACTAAAATACCTACTATTTTTATTCTAAAAAATTTAATCACAACACTTTGTACTTCTAGTTTGAAGTTTCTCAAAGCTTCTAATTTGCAGCTTTTACAAATATAATGATATTTTTCAGCGATAAGAGATGAGCAGAGTAAAATCTCCAACAATTAGATCTTTTCTTGACTCAAAATGATCCAAACTGATAAAAAATCTTGTGAAATAACCCAAAATGCAAAGCTCATTTTATTAAGTTATTTTGCAAATATTAAAAAAAAGTAGCAGTGCTCCCTTATATTACAATTCCTTAAGAATTTTTAAATCTAAAAATGATTAAAATCGGTTGAAAATTGCAGAGTAGGCAAAATTTCCGAAAAATGTTGATTTTTCCTACTGTGCGGCGGCGGTCTAGTTCT
>NC_046664.1:34326147-34348088 GCF_010883055.1 Belonocnema kinseyi | reverse complement strand
TATTATTATTTGTTTAAAATTGAAGGAAATAATAATTCTGTCTCGAATTCTGTGAATTTTAGTTTCGCATATTTTTAAATTCAGGAATTTATTTTTTGTTGATTGAAAGTGTTGTCGTTATTTGAAATTTGGGAAATTTTATAATTCGATAATAATATATATTTTCGGCGATTTTTTTTATTCATTTTTTATAAGTTCTGAATATCCATGCAATTTTTGTTTTCTATTGAATTATGTCAATTTGTTAATAATAATAATGATAGACAACAATGATCAATAATGTAAATGCAAAAAGAAGGTTATTTCTCAATTTATTTTAAACAATTTTAGTGACGACAGTCAAAATTTTATAAGGGGCCATCCAAAAATTAAGTAAGATATAGGTAAAATACATAAATTTTCAAACAAATAGTTGACTTTTCAATCCAAATAGACAAAAATAATGGAATGTTCAACAAAATTAGTTAAAGTTTCAACCAAATAGAAGAATTTCCGACAAACTATTAGAATTCTCAATCAAAACAAATCAATTTTCAACAAAAAAATAGAATTTTCAACCAAGAATGATTTTTCTGTCAATAAAGAAAGAAAATTTCATCAAAAATGTAGATTTTTTTAGCCAAAAACTTGAGTTTTCTATCTGAAAATATGAATTTTTAACAAACACATTGTATGATCAACCCAGAAATAAGAATTTCCTACCAAAATAATTAACTTTTTAACACAAAAAAGACGCTTTTCAAGCAAAAATGGAATACTTACATTTTCAGTTCAAAAATTAATTTTCCAACTAAAAGAAAAAAAAAGATTTTTCAACAAAAAAGTTCCATTTTCAACTAAATAAATCAATTTATAACTACAACGTTGAAAATCCGACAGAAAAATTGAATTTCCTTACTAAATAGATGCATTTCTACCCCAAAAGATGAATTTACAATAAATAGTTAAATTTTCAATAGAAAAAGGTAAATTTTCAATCGAAAAAAAAGAATTCTTAAAAAATAAATGAACTTTCAAACCAAAAAGATGAAGTTTTAACTAATGAGATCACTTTTCTACCAAAAAAAGACGAACTGTCAACAAAATAGTTGAATTTTCACCTAAAGCAGAGTGAGACTATTAAGTGAAAAAACACACTTTTCGAGATATTTTTATAACAAAAAAACAATTATGGTACTATTTATCCTAATTTTCAGGAGATTATAAACTTAAATCGTCTCATTTTGAAGCAAAAATGAAGTCAACGTAAATTTTTATTAATTTATACATGAAATATTTACTATTTAAAAATCTTATTTAAAAGTTAGGTTAGAATTCGTATATAAATTCCAATCACCTATTATTTGTATTTTTTGCAAAATATGGATAAAATTTGTCGCTACATACATTAATTAAAGTTTATTTAAACTGAAATTCATTGAAACTTAAATGAAATATTAAAATAATTTTTCTTAAACCTATTTGACAAAAATGTGTTTTTTCACTGTATAAGATGGAAATTCTATCCAAAACTATTTGTTTTTGATGAAGATTTGTTTTTACTATTCAATTATCGTTTTATAATTCACAAAACAATCGTAAAACCACTTTTATGCAATAATTAAAATTCATCTTAAAAATTGTGCCTAGTCCGCCTAGTTCCAGTTTTCGGCACCAGGTGGCGAAATGATAAACCACCATTCCCAATAGAAATTAATTTTTAACCAAAAAATAAATTTTATATAGAAAAAAAAGAATTTTTCACAAAATAAAGATCATTTTCAACAAAACAGTTGAATTTTTTGTAAAAAAATTACGCTTTAACCCAATAGTTACTTTTTAAATAAAAAAAAAGGTTAAACTAAAATGATGATTCATTAGCCAAAAAAATAGAATGTTTAAATAATGTAACACCACTTTGAACAAAGTAGTTGAATTTTTCACCCGCAAAAAATACGACTAAAACTGTAATAGTTGATATTTAAAACAAAAAAAGATTTTAAATTTAAACCAAAAACAGTTGAATTCAACCAAAAAGGCTGAATTTTCAACCTAATAGTGAAATTTTCTAACAAAGAAATTGAATTTTAAATAAAAAGATAAATTAATCATGAAATGGATTAATATTCTACCCCAAGACAAATTTTTAACGAAATAAATACATTTTCAACCAAATATTTCATTTTTCAGTTTAAAAATCAATTTTTAACTTAATAAATCAATTTTGGACACAAAAAGTTTTTTTTTTAATTTAAAATGATGAACCATCAACAACAAAATATTCTTGAATTGAACCAAAAAAAGACGAACTTTCAACCAAATATTTGAATTTTTAAGTGAATTTTAAAACCTTATACTTGCATTTTTTACCAAATGAATTTTCAACCAAAAAGATAAATTTCAACTAAACATGGAATAGTCAAATTTCTAGTTAAAAATAATTTCCAAGCAAATAGTTCAATTCTAAAAAAAATAGGTTTCAACTAAAATGATTAATCAACCAAAAAAAAAAAGAAGCAATTTCTGTCAAAATAGATGAACATTCAACCTAAAAAGACAAATTTTCAGCAAAGCAGTTGAAATTACAACCAAAAAGAATGATTTTTTAATAAAATTGTGGAATTTTCAACAAAATAATAAAATTAATTTTTCAGTGCATCCAAAACACCTTGGTTGTTAGCTTTTCACAGACTTTCAAGATTTCCCAGACCTGTAATAACCCTGACTAGACAATTTTTTGAATTATCACAAAAAACGAAATAACTTAAATGTTCTCGTTAATCTTATTTAATGATAACAAATATTTTTTTGCGAACACTTTGTATTCAATTGAAATGAATAAACTGATAAAAGCTCACAACCCAATTGAATCTACAAAGTCAGTAAATAAACACTCTGAATACAGAATACGAGCGCATGAATAATAAAAAGTCAACACATGAAACAGAAGTAAGCTAATATTAAATTTGGAATTATTTATCAAATACTCAAAAACAGTAGCAAGAAGGCATAAAGCTTCTCTATTCATAAACAAAGCGTGATGATATATATTTTTTCTTTGCATTGTATTTTATTTAGCACTCCCTTGTTACCATAACCTTTTTTTAATTAATTAATAGAAACGATAATTGGCTAAAACG
This sequence comes from Belonocnema kinseyi, assembly GCF_010883055.1. Taxonomy (NCBI): domain Eukaryota; kingdom Metazoa; phylum Arthropoda; class Insecta; order Hymenoptera; family Cynipidae; genus Belonocnema; species Belonocnema kinseyi. The sequence goes on along the minus strand of NC_046664.1, from coordinate 34,344,969 downwards.
AGGAACTAAGCCCCCTCAAACTGAGATTATAAAATAAAATCATGAAATATATTATTAAAAATAAACCTAAAAGACCTCTTACTCACTTTAGAGATAAAAAATGGTGTAAATAGTGCCACAAATCTAAAAAAAAAAGTGTCTTTAATTTATAAATGAAGAAAACTCTTATTTTTTTATCTCAGGCTTTCCCCTTTTTCTAATTTTTTCACTCAAATTCGAAATGAATTGATAGAATCTAACAAGAAAAACAAACTATTTTTGGTGGAAAATTCAGATTGGTTTTAAAATTCAACAATTTGATTGAAGTTTTATTTCTTTCTTGACTAAAGATTTTTTTAAATTTAAAATTAAACTATTTTGTTGAATATTCAGGTTTTTTAGTTGAATTGTACCTCTTTCTACAGAAATTTATTCTTTCTTGTTTGAGAATGCTACTATCTGATTAAAATTGAAATTTTTTGTTGCTAGTTCACATTTTCAGATTAAAAATTCAACTGCTTTGAAGAAAATACATCATTTGTGGTAGAAAATCAATGTTTTGATTAAAAATGTAACTGTTAAATTAGAAATTAATTACATTTTTGTTGTTCAAATATCAACGATTACATTTTTCGTTTCAAAATCATCTTTCTACGTTAAATACTCAACTCCTTAGTGGAAAATCGAACTACTTTATCAAAAGTTCACTTTTTTGGTTGAAAATTCGATTTTTTTTGTTTGTTTAAAAATTAATTTTTTAATTGAAAATTTAACTATTTTGTCAAAAATTTAGCAGCTACTCTATTTTTGTTTAAAAATATATTTGTTTTAGTTTAAAAATTGGACTATTCAGTTTAAAAATGGTAGATAAAAAAAAAGATACAAACTAAAAATTATTCAAAACAATATTTGAATGACATCACATCCATTGCTGAAACTATTTAGTAGAAAACTTGCGTGAATTGTAAAAAATTCACCTTTTTTGGTAGTGAATATATGTATCTTGTTGACAATTCGTATTTTTTGTATAAAATAATTTTTTTGTTAAAAATACAACAGTATGGTTGCAAAATAATCCGTTTTAGTTGAGCCTTCAAGTGTTTTGTTAAGAAAATTCGTATTTTTTAGTTATGTTCAACTTTTTTAAAATTTAAAACCTTTTTTGGTTTAAATATCAATTTATTACATTTTTTGTATGAAAATTTGTATTTTCGGGTTGAAAATTTAACTATTTTTAACAGAATTCTTCTGCTTGGCTTGAAAATTCAACAACTGATTCACTTTTTACTGAAAATTGAAGTAATTTGTTGAGAAATCATTTTATTTCGGTCGAAAATTAGTCTTCTAAGTAGAAAATTTGTATTTGTGGTTTAAAATTCCATAATTTGGTATAAAATAGAACTATTTGGCATAGACCTAAATAGCTTTGTAAGAAATTAGTTTTCCTATTGAAAATTAATTTTCCTCAATTAAAATGTAACTTATCAAATTTTGGTTAACAATTAATACTTAAAAATTTGGCTATTTATTTGAAAATATTTATATATGAAAAAAAAATATTAACTAAACAACCAAATACTACGTGGGCTAACATCGCACTAATTGTTCAAACTATTCAGTTAACAATTTTAAATCTAAATATTTTTTGTTTGTTTAAATATAAGCTATCAGAATTTTTTTGTGAAAATTATTTTCAGATTGAAAATTAATTTCCCTTTTATTGAAAATTAAATACTTTTTAATTGAAAATTGATTTAATTTCGGGTTAAAATCGTATCTTTTCTCGTTTAAAAGGTCAACTGTTTGGTTGAAATCTTCTGTAATTTGTTGGAAATTTAATCTTTTTTTTATTCAAAATTAAACTATTTGGTTGCAAATTCAGCGAAGAAATTAAGAAAGATTTTTTAAAGAAAAGTAATGAAATAGTGACATTAGTAGAACTTGATATTTAACCATTTCAACACTCCTTCCCTCAAAGAAGATATAAAAAAAAGTTTAAATATTGTCTTTAGCGCATCATAAATCAAACAAGAGCTTAAAATTGCGAATCTTCCTAGCTTAAATTACGAGCAATTAAGATCAAAGTCTTTACGTTATCTATGTTTTTATCACTTTAAGATTTTGATGGTAAATGAATGAAAATAAGAGATAACGTACTGCACACAAGGAAAGAATAAATAACTGAATTTCTCGTGAATTGCTTTGATTTAAGTTTTTTTTTTTTATAAAGAGGGAACAGAAAATTAATAAAAGGGATTGGAGAGCAAAACTCTCTTTTAAAATATCTAAGCAACTCTATTGTGTGCAAATGAGTTTATTTGGGTGCAGCTGTGACCTACTTCCCTGAATGGAAGACAAAAAACCTGTCTATTAATCCATCAAAAAAGTTTTTATATGTCCATAAAACGTTTGTCGTTGAAATGTCCGGGTTTAAAGAGAAAAGATACTCAAGTTTGATTAAAAATAGTAAGTAACAAAAAAGTAAAATTCTACCTGTTTTTGGAAAATTAAAATAGAAATTAAAGAGAGAGATAGAGCATTCAAAGTTTTTATTGAGATTAAGAAATGATAAAGATCTAAAAGAATTGCAAATGTTGATCTTTTAAAATGAAAAATTACAAATTTCAAGCACAAAACTTTTTATACGTTTTTGAACTCTAATTATTAAGTTATTAATTTCTTTAAACAAAATAAACATGATGAAATGAGTAAAGAATTCATAACGGAACATGTATTTTTCCAATAAAATTGAATGTTTCCCTTTTTATCATAAAAAAAACTTTACTGGTTTGAGGAAGTGTAATCATTTTAAAATCAATATTCAATACTGGTTTTTCATTTGCTGAAGGTAAGTGGAAAATAAGAATAAAAAAAGAAAAATAGAAAAAGATATAGAAAACTAAAGAAAGTAGGTTATTTTCTACATTTTTCTCTGTTTTGCACCTAGAATAAGGAAAGAACATCTGTGCTTTTGCAATATACATTGTTCTTTGAGCAAAACTGAACAAACAGGATGAATGTGGATAATGTGGATATAAGTGGTTCAGGTGTGAAATCATTTATCTACTATTTAGCAACAATTCTACCAGTCTACTATCATTAAATTAAAAACGTTACTCAATCGGTTCAAATTTCAATTTAGTGAAAGCACTATCTTCTTTTTCAAAGAATTTTGAATTAATCATTCTTTAATGATGCTCGGAACATAACCTCACTTGAACTTTGTCTTGGAAGAAATTTCGAAATCAATAAAAAAAGTAAAAACAATTATTCAATTGCACATTGTTGAGTTAAAACGATTTGATGTTGAAGAGGGAAAAGTGTTTGAAATTGTGGATGGCAAAGATAAGATTAAACAATTCAATTACATGTAAATATGTGAAAATTAAACAATGAAGAAATTAGAAGCAGTAATTAGAATTAGGTCTTAAAGCTTCTAAAATAAAGAGAAATTTACCAGAGTTAGAGTTGAAATGGATGAAATATAACCTTAAAATGAATGATCGACAAGGACCCTACCAGAAAAAGTTTATCGCCACAAATTGCATCACATATCAAAAGAACGTGCAATGACACCCACGTGGACCTTAAAATCCACTCGGAAACTTTGCTATAAAAGAAGAGGTCATAAATCTGGAAAATATGGATCTATTTAAAATCCGTAGCACTTCCGCAGGAACTTGTGGGAACTCCTCTTCCCACTACTTTCATAATTTTTTATCGAAAATCTTTTGGAAAAATTGGCCGGGTCGATGCTCGTATCCCGGATGTCAGGTCTTGAACCCGGTCGCATAATTTTCCGGAACTTTTACGAAATTCCTTTTGAGAGGAACCAGCGTTACTCGTTCGGGGAGTCGAACTTGGGTCACAATGGTGGGACATTTTCACGAACATTTTTTCTTGGGTTGTTGGTCAATTTTCTTGATCGGTTCAGAGGTTAAAGTAACGTGTTATGAGCTCGGGGTTATCTGGGCGTAAAAGGCAGTAAACGTGTGAATTTACTGCCTTTTTGGCAGGGAGAAAATTTACTGCCTTTTTGGCGACCAGAGGCCGACTGAGGCTACCGAAATACGCACTGTCGACACCTAGCCGTCACACTTTCCATTTTAGGGTAGACACTCACTTTTTCACAGTTCAGATGAATTGGAGAGAGCATCGCTGATGTATTCTAGTTGGTACACTTTTAAAGAGACTTTTAATCAGATTTGCAGAGGGGTTTCATGCAGAACCCGCTCAGCCATACGTGCGCGAGATGTCACCTTCAACGTGTCGTTGCACTGCGCTGCACGTTATCACTTTCATATTTACATAGAATGCACACCGTTTTAATCAGCCCGATCGTATTTGTATATCCAGAGTTGAAACGACGAAAAAGCGACAACGGCGGCTTGGACTTGGACGACTTGGACCTCACTCGACCGCCATCTTGCAAAATTCCCATGATGCCACGGAGCTTGCAGGAGAAGTTCGAGAAGGAGGAGGTTAGTCGCTCCAGAAAGGGCGGGAGATTTCATCAAAATTTGCAATTTCGAACGTGTTTGATTTAGAATTACATTTTAAGTAAAAACTTTTTCAGAAATGCAAATTGAAAATTGTTTTGTTTGGAAATTATGGCTATCAAATTTTCAAGGATTAGAAACAGGTTCGAAATATAATACATTTCAAAAAGTTACCGGCTCTGTTTCAAAACAGGCAAATTTTAATTTTAAATTATCTTCAGTTTTAAAATGATGAATTTTTAACTGTTAAAAATTCTACTATTCAAAATCGATGAGAATTGAATTTCGAATAGTTGAATGTTGATTTTTTTTTAATTTTCAACAGTTTAATTTTCAACTGTTGAAAATTGATTTTAAAACAATTGAGGAGATTTCAGAGCAGGGCGAAAGATGTCATCCGTTTATGAAATTTGGAACGTGTTTGATTTAGAATTGCAGTACATATTCAAAAGATTTGAAAAATGCAATTTAAAAATTTTGTTTTGAAAATTATGATTTTTAAGTTTACAATAGTGAGAAACGGGTTCGAAATATAATAAATTTAAAAAACTTACAAATTCTACTTAAAATCAGGCAAATTTCAATTTTCAATTATCCTAAATTTCCAAATGCTTAATTTTTAACTTCTCAATATACTGCTGGTAAAGCTAGAAGAAAATTAAATCTCCAAAAGTTGAATTTTCTTACAGTTAACAATTCAACTATTGAAAACTAAAGAAAATTTAATTTTAAACAGTTAAATTTTGAACTGTTAAATTGTCATAAAATTAAAATTTAATATTCTTGAATTATCAACAGTTGATCATCCATATGTAGGAAATTTCGCTTTTGAAAATGGAAGAAAATTAAATTTCCAAAAGTTGAATTTTCTTACCGTTGAAAACTGAAGAAAATTTAATTTTAAGCAGTTAAATATTGAAGTTTCCTAAATTTTGAACCATTGAATTGTCACAAGATAAATATTTAATTTTCTTCAATTATCAACAGTTGAACATCTATATGTTGAAAATTCCACTTTTTAAAATGGAAGAAAATTGATTTTCCCAAAGTTGAATTTTCTTACCGTTGAAAATTCAACTGATGAAAACTGAAGAAAATTTAATTTTAAACAGTGAAGTATTGAATTTTCTTAAATGTTGAAGAGTTATATTTCAACAGATTAAAATTTAATTGCTTCAATTATCAACAGTTAAACATCCAAATGTTGAACATTCCACTTTTGAAAGTGGTAGAAAATTGAATTAAAAAATGTTGGAGAAGATTTCAAAGGGCGGGATATTTCATCAAATTATGCAAAATTTTGAACGTGTTTGATTTATAATTACATTTTAAATTAACAAATTCGGAGAAATTCAAATTAAAAATGTTTTTGTATTGAAAATTATGAGTTTCAAGTTTGCAATGCTTTTAAACAGGATCAAAATATAATAATATGCATTTCAAAAATTTCGTAATTCGATTTCAAATCAGGTAAATAGGAATGTTTAATAATCTTCAGTTTTCAAATGTTTAATATTCATTAGTAAAAAATTCTACGATTCAAAATTGAAGAAAATTGAATTTCCCACAGTTAATTGTCCACATTTGAAAATTCAACTATTGAAAACTGCACTTGAAATAGTTAAATATTTAATTTAAAAAAATTTTTAATAGTTGAGTTTTCAATGAATTAAAATTCAATTTTCTTCAATTAACAAAAACTCAAAATTTAAATAATGAGAATCGAGCCCTTAAAAATTAAAGAAATTTGAATTAAAAACAGTGAGAAAACTTTTGAGAAATGCAAATTTAAAATATTGCTTTTGTTTTAAAATTATAAATTTTAAAGTTTCAATTGATAGAAACAGGTTCGAAATATAATACATTACATTACAAAAACTTATAAATTTGATTTAAAATCGGGCATATTTTAATTTACAATCATCTTCATTCGAATGTTGAAAATTAAATAATTAAAAATGGAAGGATGATTAAATGTTGAGAAATGAAAATTTTAAATTCTTTTGTTTTGATAATTATGAGTTTAAAATTATTGTTGGTTAGGAACAGGTTCGAAATAGAATACATTAAAAACAAATTACCAATTGCATTTCAAATCAGTCAAACATTAAATTTGAATTTTTCTTCAATTCTTAACAGCTGAATTTTCCACGGTTAAAAATTGAATTTCCAACAGTTTAATGTTGAATTTTCTTAAATTTTGAACAGTTGAATTTTGAACAGTTTAAAATTCAACCGTTAAAATACAATTTTCAACTTTCTTTAGTTATCAACAGTTAAATGTTCAAATGTAAGAGGATATTAATCTATTCATTCCAATTTGTAATAACAAAATTGGAAAATATGAAATTGAATTTTTAACAAATTAATGCTAATTAATATAAATTAATTTTTCAACAGTTTAAAATTCAACAGTTAAAAATACAAATATGGAAAACTCAACGTTCAATGTTCTTATATTATCAACAGTTGAACATTCAAATGTCAGAAATTGAGCTGATAAATATTTTAAAAAATTTGAATTTTTACCAGTTGAGAAGCTTTCAAAAGACGGTAGATTTCATGAAATTATACTTAAAACAAGAAGATTTTCTGGAAAGCCCCATTTTATTTTTTTACATGCTTCCCAGTGGGCACAAAAATATGAAAATTCCAAGTTGATGTCTCTAGGACATCCTTAATTATTTTGCCCACTGGGTTTGTTTACAGTTTCCACTTATACAAGTAGAACTTTTCTAGATGTGTAAACTTTTATCTAAAGATTTTCTTGTACCGTTTGTTTGATCCCAAAAATAACATGTTTCATTCAAATATTACGTGACAAGTTTTCTGGAAGAGGGGTATGGCGAAAGTCTATCATTGTCGACGACGGGGGGGGGGAGGGTCTCCCCAAATTTAATGTGGACAAGGGTGGTCCTAGACCTAGATTTTTTTATTTTCATAAGAGAAAGTATTAGATTTATGTAAAATCCCCCCCCCCCCCCCCCCCCCCCCCCCCCCCCGGGTATTCTCAAATATCCAAGTTTTGAGACATTCGAAGCAAAAAAAAAACAGGTTTTCGCGAATGTGTCTCCCTATGGATGTGTCTGTGTGGCTAAATTTTTAGTCTATTCAGCACTATAACTTTTGAAAGTATTGACACATTAGATTATCCTTTGGTATAATCTTTTAGAACCCTAAACTGAAGGCCAAATTTCGTTAGTCAGCCACTTTGGATACAAATTCAGAAATTTAGAGCATTTTCCAAAATTTGTATGCCACTTTTTTAAGATTTAAAAATTATATATAAGTCTATTCGTATTACTCAAAAAACGAACAATTTATCCTTATGACTTTTTACAATAAATAAATTTCTAGAGTAATAGAATTTACCAAATTAAAAAAAACGAAAATGAAAATTTTATGCCAAACAAACCACTATATGAAAACAAGTCAAAAAAAGAAAATCGTTGTTTTTTGAATACCCTATGAGATTGTAATAAAAACTTTTGGAAATTTCTTGAAAAATCGAAAATACAAATTTTGAGCTAAACAACGCGAGCTACGGAGAAAATGTATAAATAAAATGTATATAAATACGAAAAAACTCCATATTAACCTTAAAAAGATCTACATATTTCTCATTAACCATTTTTTCATTGGATAAATAATTTTTGTTTTATTCGTGACAAATACTGTTAAAGACAAAAGTTCCATTTTTTCAAGTAAAAGTGAAAATTAGATTATAGTTTAATGTAGAAAAGTTCGTACTTTGGGCAAAATCGAGTGCGAAGCATGAGATACGTGATAAGAATGTGTTTTCGTTAAAGCCGGAGGAGCTTTAGCAAAAGGGAATTCACAATCACCAAATTATAAGTAACAATATCTTTAATTTTAAAAGCTATTTGCACAAATGTGAAGACCGAGCGTCTAGCGCGAGGCATATACACACTCTAGCCCGCAGCGCGAGATCCAGCTGACGCGCGCCTCGACGCACTCAAACTTGCGAGCGAAGCGAGTCGCGCGTTTAATTTTCATGCATATCGCCCCCGAAGTTTGTTCAAATCCAGAGCAATATAAATGCGTTTAAAAAAAATTATATTTAGAGTTTCTGCAAGGCGCATGAAGTTTAACATGTATTTTCCATAAAAAGAAAAGATGTTTTTGTACATTTCATTCAGAATCATCGTTATGAGGTAACCATAAAGTAACCATAAAATACGAATAAAAATTTTTTTTTTAAATTTCACACACGTGAGTCTGTTTTATAGGGCCCCAAAAAACCTCATGAGTGAAGAATTGGATTTTGCGAGTGTGCTTGGCGCATACTATTTTTGTTTTCAAGTTTCTTTTAATAAACAACAAGTCATTATAGTTTATAGCTATTTTCTCTTCGAATAATGATAGAAAGTTGCAGTTTTTTTAATTTTCCACTTTTGGCCAAATTTTGAATTATAGTAAGGTGATAATTAATTAAAGTTGATGAAAACCATTATTTAAAAAAAATTTTTTATCATTTTTAATCATATAATCTTTGAAAAATGTTAGAAAGTAGCGGTTTTTTCTGAAATTTTCAACTCTTTGTCTACGTTTTACTTAGAGTGCGGTGTACTAATTAGTCAAATTCAAGGAAAATAATGTTCAAGCCTATTATTGTTATTATTATTATTTATAACTATTTTATAAGTGTTACTGAAATTCAACAAAAAAAGTGGTTTTGAAGCATATTATAATTATTATTTATAACTATTTTTCTCCTATAATAATGCTAGATAGTTGCGGTTTATTTCCTAAAATTTTCCAGTTTTCGTCAACTTTTTACTTAGAAAGAGGTATTAATGCAATTAATAGGTAATTAATGCAATTTAACAAAAATAATTCATTAAACAAATTATTATTGTTTTCACCTTTCTTGTTCTATACTTATGTTTGATATTTGCGTGTCTTTCTGAATTCTTTAACTTTCTGTGGACTTTTTTTACTTTTAAAGATAATAATTAATAAGATTTAACAAATATAATTGTTTAAACAATTCATTATGGCTTATAACGGTCTTCTCGTAGAGTAATGCTAGAAAGCTGCAAATCTTTTTTTAAATGTTGATCTTTTCATTGACATTTTAGTTTTCCATTGCTACATAAAGGAAAATTTACATTTTAAATATGATCCATATACAAAATTCGAAGAATATTTCAAGTATCTGTTTTTTTCAGAAAATTATATTTACAAAATAAAAGATTGTTTCAGAAGTCATTCTCTATTTTGTTTATTTATTATTTGTTCATAACTGAAAACCCAAAGCAAAGTTAAAAATTTCAAAAAAACCTCAACTTCCTAGCAATTATCTAAGAGAAGATAGTTATAAAGAATAATAAATTGTTTAAGCAATTATTTTTGTCTAATTTTAATCATTTATACCCTACTCTAGGTGAAAAACTGACAAAAAGTTGAATATTTGAGAAAAAACCACAACTTTCTAGCATTATTCAAAGAGAATATTGTTTTAAAAATTTCAAATGGTTATACAAAAATAATGTTTGTTAACTTGAATTAATTAATATCTCACTCTAATTCAATAATAGACAAAAAGAGGAAATTTTGAGAAAAACTACAATTTTCTAGAATTATGCTAAGAATGTATTATTATAAATAATAAATTTTTTTAATAATTATTTGTTCTAAATTTAATTGATTATTGTCTTGCCCTAACTGCAAAACTGAAATCCAACAAAAAGATTCGGAAAAACGGAGACTTTCTATTATAAGAAGAAATTTGCTAAAAACATGAATAAATTGTTTGAACAATTTATTTAAATATTCAATGATCGGTAGAAAATAGAATTCTAAGTATTAGAAACAATTTGTAATAACAAAAACCGCAAAGAAATTATAATTAGCGCCAAAAACTTGCAAGGCCCAATTTTTCACTTATGGGGTTTTTTGGGACTCTATACAAAAGTCTTTTCGGTGTGAAATTTAAAAAGTGACTGTATTTGCATTCTATAGCTAATTTTAGAGAAAAATGTGGAGTTTCAACTCGATTCAGATAACACTGACGATTTAGAATGAAATCTACAAAAACCTCTTTTTTCTTGTAGAAAATATGTGTTAAACTTTACAAGGCTTGCGGAAAATGTCTAACTATAATATTTGCTTAAGCGCATTTATATTTTTGTAGATTAGAACAAATTTGGGTGCGATATGGATGAAAATTTAGAAAAAAATTTCCAGTGTATTGATGGACCATCCTAACGTGGACTTGCATTCTCCTGAATCTGCGGATTTCTTTTCAGAAAAAAATGTTTACTTTTTGTTTGGTCTTCCTACTTTGTATCATAAAGCTTATTTTTTCAAGAGTCGTCAAAAGTCCACGTTTATCCACAAGGGTGGCATGGATTTTTTATCTCATAATTTAACTTTTTATGTTTCTTGAAAACTTTATCCTGTTTATTGGATAAATTTGAAATTGGTCTTTTTTTATAGAAAATTATATTCTTGGTCGAAAATTCAATTTTTTGGTTTAAAATTTAACAACTTTTTTTACCATTCGTTATTTCGTCAAAATTTTCTTTATCGCAGTTTTTACTGAAAATTTGACTATTCCATTTTTGGTTACAACTTCTTACTGTATATTGTATAAGTGGAAAATTCAACTGTTTGGTAGAAAACTCATGTTTTATTGTTGAAAAGTCGTCTTTTTGGACTAAAAGATAACCTTGTTTGTGGAAAATTCAATTTTTTTGTTAAAAATTTCATTATTTGACAGAAAATTCATATATTTTGTTAAAAAGTCGTACTTTGGACAGAAAGTTAATCTTGTTTGTAAAAAATTCAACTTTTTTGTTGAAAATATAATTGTTATATAGAAAATTCATATATTTTGTGAAAAAGTCGTCTTTTAAGTAGAAAATTATTATTGTTTGTTGAAAGTTAAACTTTTTTGTTGAGAATTTAACTATCTTGTAAAAATTCATCTTTTCTGATTTAAAAGTCCACTGTTTTCTAAAACATTCGACTTTTTAGCTTAAAAACTCTACTATGTTCTTGAAAATTTACCTTTCACTATAAAAAAAGTCACCTTTTTGGTTGAAAAGGAAATTTTCTGATGAAAATTCAACATTCATCCTTTTGAATTGTACGTTAAATTTTTATGTCAGAAAAGTCATCTTTCTTGGTTGACAAGTAACTGTTTTGCTAAAAGTTCAACTGTTGTCGAAAAAAGTCGTCTTTTTGTGTTGAAAATTAATTTCTTAACGTAGACAATTTTGTTGTTAAAAATTCAACTATTTTTTTGAAAATGCATTTCATCTTGTACTATCTTTCCGTAATCTATACAATTTTGAATGTAAAATATATGCAGGGCCTGAAAGCATATCTTTCGACCAACCTTGAAGGCCGACTCGCTCTGACGGCGGGAGAGAAATTGGACCACGACGCTCGTAAGCACCATAGTGAAATCTGTGGTTGAATATCTCTTTGAAAATTATTCTAACAGAAATGTAGCAAGTTTTGCCCGAGTATATTTGTTATGTATAAAAATAAAACATACAAACTTTTCATTAAAAAGTTTCAATTCACTTATTTAATCAATTCCTTATTATTTTACATATTTTTAAAAACTTAATTAGTTTGGCCACATAACAGAAATATTACATAATGTCAAAATTAATTTTGTAATAATCATTTTAATAATTAAAATAAAAAGATTTGACTACCCGATATTCTCGGTTCAATTATAAAATATAGTAGTTTTGATTATCCGCGATAGTTGTCTTGACTAACAGATATAATCATTTTGAGTATATGAACTTAATAGATTAAACCATTTTTTATATTCTACCTGAATCTTCTTGGATTTTCAAGTTGATAAACTAAGATGATCTAGTACGCTTTCCCAGTATCGTGAACTTGACACTCTAAAATAGTGAATCTAGGCTGATCATCAGTTTTTCTCCATGTAGGTATTCTTTGAATGATTGTAACAAATCAAAAATAAATTTTTTGAAATATAACATCCAAGTATATGTTTGATTTTTTATTAATATTTTTTTTAATTCTTGTATTTTTTTCAAAAGTACGAAATCTAACACGTTTTGTCTCGGGCTGCACGTGATAGGTTTTGTATTACTTGAAATACTTTTTGCACTAACAAGAATTGAAAAGAAAAAACGCTTTTAAATAAAGAATAAAACAATACATTTTAGACCCTAATGTCAATTAAAACAAATCTTCTTTACAATTATCATACTTAGGTTACATATTATTATTATTATTATGATTATGCCATTAAGCCATTTTTGCCGTCCAAGATAAAAAGATACGCAAGTGATGCGGTTTAGAATTTTTCTCTTATACCTGAAATCGAAAAGTCAACCTAAACGACAATGTCACTTTTGCATCTTTTTACTTTGAACGGCAGATTTCCATTTCGGGGTAGGCGTATAGATTTTGGGATTGATATAGAATTCCCGTGTTACTTATTTGAATAATATGTTCGTTTTACAACACTAGGGTCCCATTCACACATTCTAACCATTCTTTCCGTGGTCTGCATCTGGGCAGACTGCCATTTACTTTACCTTGATACACTTGTTTCGTTAGTCGTTCATATTTCATTCGCTCAACATGCCCAAACCATTTTATAGAATTTCTTTCACATATATCAACTAGTATCTCATCTACATCACATTCTTTGAGGATTATCTCATTACTCACTTTGTCCATCAATGCTTTTGCTGCGTATCGCACGCAGGAATTTCATTCTAATCGCGTTAATTTTACTCTTATCCTTTTCCTGATAGATAACGTACTCCTAGCGTATAACACAGATGGCATAAATATAGAATTGTGTATTGATATTTCATCTTTATTTGACATATTTTTATTTCTCATAACGGGCCCCGCTCTACCGATAACCTTCCTATCCTCGTTTATGCGCCTATCTAATGCGTCATCTATATTTCCGTCAATTGTGAATAGGCTGCTTTAGAGTCTTTAAAAATAATGTACAAAAAATGGAGGACGGAAAAAATGTCTAAATGACCAAATTTTCAATTCTGCTGCAACGTCTCTCAGGTATAAATTCAAAAAAACTTTGGGTTTTTGATCCAGGTCAAAAATTGCGGGGGTTAGGTTTCCGGCCATGGACAATTTAATAAAAACAGGCGTCCACGGAGAAATGTTTTATTATTAGTATTATAATTCCCATTTTACACAATTTCGATTGATCTCTTTATTGAATCAACAAAAATTCCTGAAATATGCCTATTTTTTGTTTAACCCCATAATTAAACCTTTTTTTGCTAGTCTTCAATTGACTCTGCCATAACAACCTCATCATATGTGGAAACGAACCCACGTACCATCACTTTCTCGAGATCCACATATTCTTCGTCGTAGAGGGCTATGCTTGTACTTATGAATTCTTATGAATATAATAAGTAGACATGGGGACATAACTCATCCTTTTCTAACACCTTGCATAATATTAAACCAGTCACTCAGTTTCCTTTCCTATCCAAATAAAAGCTTCATATAGCTTCATATAGCTTCATATAGCTTCATCTCCAAATAATTCCTAAAAAGAGTGTCTTAAAACGTCTAGTATCCTGTCTATATCATATAACATTTCTCCCTTGCTATTTCTCATGCTGACAAACTCTGTACTTTTAATTATCTTCATCCATTTTTGAAGCAGGTTTTTGCTTCCTTCGAAGTCGTTTGGATGTTCTTCTTTTCTTCCGTTTTAATTTTATATATAATCGCCTTGAATATTCATTGAACATTCCTCTTTTTGTTTCTGTAAGATTTTTTAAGCCTTTTTATCTCTTGATCTCTAAAACCTGTGATGTAAGCAATTCTGCTGTACGCTTCTTTCTTTTATTCTTGTCGGGGTGCCTGAATTTCATTATTCCACCTTCCACCATGGATCAGCAGACGTTCTTCCTACAACCGCAGTACCACACACTTCTGCCGCACTTCTATAATGACATATGCTCTATCGTAATCGATTCGTTTTCTATGTTTTTATTATCTATCAGCGCCTCCTAAGTTGTCTCTTTCTATCTGTTCGTTTATCTTATTCTGAAAATCTATTCGCACTTATAGTTTCTATAAATTATCAGTTTTGCTATGCGTTTTGTTGTTGTTGCTTTCCTCCTTCTCCATCCCCGGCCTAAGTTATTTTGGAGACCAGAAGGTAATGATCAGTGTTGCATTCAGGACCCCCCATGACCCTCGTATCTTTCACTAACTCGCGTAATCATTCACTCGACATAACGAAGTTATGGTGGCTATTTCCTTTATAACAAGTGTACATGTGGATTATTTTATGCCTAAACCAAGTATTTGTAACAAATAATCTCTTTTCTAAAGCATAAGTTAACAAATCAGTATCCGTCATAATTTGTTCTTGGTTCCCTAAAATTACCTAGCATCCTTTCTGTATCCTGATCGTGGATGCCTACACACCCATTTATATTTCCTAAGAAGAATGATTTTTTCACCATGCTCGCTAGTACATATTGTATATCATTTAAATTGCCTCAGAAGGCGTCTTTTACTGATCTCAGATCACTATCAACTGGGTTATAGCACGCTATGATAAATAATCTTTAGATTCCTACTTTCATTCTAACCCATAACAATCTGAGAGATACAACACCATGATCTCTGAGATACTGTCTTGTTCTTTCATTCGTAAATCAAACCGTGCTCTTGACTACTATGTGACTCACTATCTACTCCTCGTTATATATCAAATCCCCCTTTTAATACCCCGGAAGGATGTGTTGGTCTTCTTTTTTGTGAAAATCGCGATATTTTTAGACATTTTTTTGTTGGAAAACAAATGGCAGAAATCAGGGGGAGCCCTTTTTTTGTTTTACTGCCGACCGCTGGTGCCATTCTTCGACCCCTGGTTCTGAATGCTTGGATGACCTGGCCACGGGTCGAAGAATGGGACCAGCGGTCGGCTGGTACTTTTAAGCAACAATTTTTATTTTTTTTTTAATTTCTCAACTGCAACTGGTTCACAACAGTTTTCCTCATACTCATGAATTTCTTCAAATTTTTTCCATCGCCCCTTGTATAAGAAATAATGCTCTAAACTCGACTGTTCTTAAATGGATCCGAAAATCCTGACTTTTTTTTACATTTTTGAGTCTGCTAAGCACACAAATTTTTTTACGTAAACGTGTTCAAGCTCATTTACGTAGAATACTTTCAGCTTTTATATGACTCTTTTTTTTGTTGCGCTATCATTTTTTTTTGACTGAGTTGTTAAGCTTCAAAGGCAGATGCCTATAGTTTTCTCGCCGATAGTAGTCTCCACTCATCGCCTGAAATTCGATCTTAATCTTTACTGTATGCATTCCTTTCGTAAATCAAAAATTCATTCTATTCCAAGGCTATTTTATTTATTTTTTAATTATTAATTGTTTAAATTGCACGCCCAGCTACTACCTTTATTCCAGAAATTTATTGTGCAAATCGAAATCAAGTCTAAAATTAAGTAGTTTGTCGTCGTATTGTGGAGAGTCAAGTTAAAACGTCAGTCCCAGCAAATTTCGGTTAATGATGGGGGAGGGAGATAGAACTGGAGCCGAGAAGTAATTAATAAAAAGCATTTATATAAATGAACACTGACCAAATAACGCTTTTTTTAATGTGCTCTAAAATAATGGTGGTGCTACTGGCGGATGCGCAGGGTCTTTTAACAAATTATAATTATTGAATTTTTTATTTTTTCTATCATAATCTATATTTAGGATTTATTATAATTCTATGGATTTAATATATCTGCAATTTGCGAACAAAAACAAGAATAATTTCGAATACATTCAATTTTCGTGAGCTGAGAAATATATAATTGACAATCTTCAATAGTTCACTTTGTTCCTATAAAATTTAATTAGATATCGTGTAAATTTAAAACTTTTCCATTTTTAATGTTTACATTCAAAATTATTGAATTTCTAGTTTTTTACTACGCCTTTTTAAAATTCATTAATCAGAATGAAAATACCACAAAAGAATTCACTAGTAATTTTATCATGAAACGCGGCAGATGGTTTCCACAGAGCAAAAATAGGTAATTTGTGGGAATCTATTAATGGAGATTTCGAAATATCGGCCCCTTATAAAGATCCGTTCGATTCGAATTTTCTCAATTGTTTATACAGAAAAATTAAAATCTGTTAATAATGCGAACTGTAATAGAAGAACAAAATCAAATTTTTTTTACTTAATACTCCTACATAAATTAGTATCCGATAAATTATTTGGAGATTAATATTATTTTAGGAAAAAAATTTAAATTCTAAAGAAATTAAGTTACGAATTTGTGCTGAAAAACCAGATCTCTGGAAAAAAATTGTCTATGACTTTAAGAATTAAAATTATATCATTAGTTATATATGTTATTTAAGTTTTTTTCACTGCCGCGTCTTACCAACTTATTTTTAAAAAAGGTCGGTGAAACATTCTCAACATTTACGGTTTCCAATTTTAAAAATACGTGAATAATATTCAAATATAGTTATTTGTTTAAAAAATGTGTTCCTTACAAAAAGTGTTTCAACCATTTCAGCGATAGAAATATTTATTTTCAAAGTAAGCGGCAATAGTTAGAAAATATTTAATTTAAAAAATTATTGTTAATTTTTTTTTAAAAAGATCTTTTCGTTTCGCTCCGCTGGGAATCGAACCACAGGTTCAAAAATACACATATATACAGATTCCTTACAAATTTGTACTTGTAACACCTGGCCTAATAATGCGTATATTTCTGAAAAAGGGTGCTTCTCTCGATCTCTCTAGTAGCTTAATGGTAAAGCACCCGACCGGTAATCGGAAGCTCCACATAATCTGTAAAAACGTTAAGAAATTCTGTTATTCTCAGATGATAATACATATTCCTGGGCAAATTTGACTTGTAACACCTGGAATAATAATGCGTGTATTTATGAAAAAGGTTCCTTCTCTCGATCACTCCAGTAGCTTAATGGAAAGCACCCGACCGGCAATCGGAAGTTCTGTGGTTCGATTCCCAGCGGAGCGAAAAAAAAGATCTTTTAACAGAAAAATTTAATTTTAAAGATTTATAATTCATAGGTCCATGTAGTCTGTAAAAAGTGAAGAAATCCTATTATTCTCTGATGATAATACAGATTCCTTGAAAAATTTGACTTGTAACGCCTGGAATAATAATGCGTGTATTTATGAAAAAGGGTCCTTCTCTCGATTCCTCTATTAGCTTAATGGCAAAGTAACCGACCGGCAATCGGAAGTTCTGTGGTACGATTCACAGCGGAGCGAAAGAAAAAGATCTTTTAACCCAACAAAATTAATTTTAATGATTTGTAGTTCATACCTCCATGTAGTCTGTAAAAATGTTTAAAAATTCTGTTATTCTCTGATGATAATACAGATTCCTTGAAAAATTTGACTTGCAACACCTGGAATAATAATGCGTGTATTTATGAAAAAGGGTTCTTCTCTCGATCTCTCTAGTAGTTCAACAGGAAAACACCCGAAAGGCAGTTGGAAGTTCTGTGCAACAATTCTCAGCGGAGCGACAGGAAAAAAATCTTTTTTGAAACAAAATTTAATCAAAACGATGTTTGATTCATAGCTCCATCTAGTTTGTAAAGACGTTAAGAAATTCTGTTATTCTATGGTGAAAATACAGATTCCTTCAATCATTTGACTTGTAACACCTGGAATAATAATGCGTGTAATTCTGAAAAAGGGTTTTCTTCTCGATCTCTCTAGTAGCTTAATGGAAAAGTACCCGAATGGCAAACGGAAGTAATATAATCAATTATTTCTTATGAGCGCAAACAATATTATTTACCACGAAAAAAGTTTGAAATTCATGAAAAATAACTATTTTATCGATATTTTTTGTAATCGAATTGTTTCTTGACATCACAGCTTACTACTTTTTTAAATGGTTGCATTTTAAATAATCATGTCTTATTTTTTTGGAAAAAACATTCACTTAAACTCCATTCTTTTCATTTAAAAAAATAAGTAAACAGTCTTCAAATATATTGATACAAGAAATATTTGTTTATAAACATTATTTTAACGATTTCAGCTATAGAGTTATAGAGAATGTTTACCCCGAAAAATAAGTCACAAGTTTTTAAAATTCAACCATTATTTAAAAATTGGTAAGAAACGAAAGTGCTAAAAACTTTAATTGCAAGAAAATGGTTAAAATAATTCTTTACAAAATATTTGTTGTAATTTAATTTTTTCATACTATCTTTCTAAAATAATTAGCCAATTCATCGTAAAGTTGGACAGTCTGGTTACAACTTCAGTCCAACCCAACTTTGGTGAATGGAGGGGGGGGGGG
>NC_046664.1:34294767-34326137 GCF_010883055.1 Belonocnema kinseyi | reverse complement strand
GGGGGGGGGGGCGTGTAGGGTTAGAACTGGAGCCGAAAAAGTGAAAGCTGATATTTCCTGAAAACCTGGAAAATATCTTCAAATATTTGAGTATCCCTAAAATCCCTTAAAACCCTTTGAAATGTTTGCAAGCTTTCGAAAACTCCTTTTAATTCTTCAAAATATCCAAAAGTCTCTAAAAATCTTTGTAATTCTATCAAGTTATTGAAATCAATTAAAAATTCCTTAAAATATTTGAAAGTATTACAAAATATTTTTAATTTACGGGAATACCCAGAAATATTTGAAAAATTCCGATATATCAGGAAAATATAATAAAATCGCAAGAAAGTACACGAAATCTGATGTTTCCGAACTGAGAGCCATTAAAATTATATCTTTTAACATTTTTCCTTGACCATTTTAACGATTTCAATCATAGAAAAATTAAATTTTTAAATTTAGAAATAGTATAGTTATAAAGTAAAATTCAACCATATTTTAAAAATGATTAAGAAACGACTATAAGAAAAAATTCAATTACAAAAACTATCGTCCAAATAAATGTTTTTTGTAAATTATGAACATTTTTCAATAGAAATCACGGAAAATCTATTTTTCCAGGGATATGATTTTTGCTGCGACAACTTCCTTAAACGAAAAAAAAACATAAAAACATCAAGGTTTGTAAAATTGTAAAAATATGATAATATTGTTAATATTAATTAAGATTTCTTACGCTAAATTAATTTATTCCTAATAGATTTTGAATTATAATGAATTATAATCAAATTTTGGATTATTCCAGTTCAGAATATTTTGCAAATTTAAAGTTAAAATGTTTGTCAATCATTTAAGATGATCAGGCTCTCAAAAAAATTTCGGGAAATCATTACCTGGTGTAAAGCAGTTTTTCAAGACATATTAGGGCATTTGAAAACATTCCAAAAATACACTTAAATGACATTCACAATTGCGATAAAAAGAAAAGCAAATAGGTTAATGTCCATTGATGATCTTATCTTGCAAAAACTGGTTTGCTGCAATTCTTCTCTCTTCTCTATGTTTGCTAATTGGCAAGCCTTCCTTGGTCAAATAGAATTTGAGTAAATATTCTCAAAAGTTCTCTCTTAATTTTCTTGTTATTTTCTTTCACTCATGTTAATAAAAAATTTAAAACTCATTAGAAAATCGAAGAACATTGTTGTGCTTTAAGTTATTCGTTGATTGTTCAATTAATTTGATTAGCAAAATATTTAATAGAACCTGAAAAGATTAAAATTGTAATCTAGATTTATTTTTCTTCTGAACTGTTTAACGTTAAATTTGAAGAGCTGAATTTTCAACTAAGAAATATTTTTCAGTTAAGAGAGAGAACAAAAGTGCAACGAAATTGTTGAATTATTAAACCAAAAGGCCAAATTTCTACGAAACAATTCAATTTTCAACCAAAAAGTTGATGTTCAAAGAAATAGATGAATTTCTAGTACAAAAGGTCGAATTTTTAATCACAATAAATGTTTAAAAACTCATCATAACCATTTCAAAATAGTGAAATTAATTTTTCTCTTCAGAATTCTAAAGTTGAATCTTCAATTATTAAAAATTCACCACTTGAATTTTTAAGCGCGGAAAATTCTACTAGTGAGAATTGGAGAAACATGAACTTTCCACTGTTGAATTTATAACAAATGTGTTTTGAATTCCAAAATTTGAACGTTAAATTTTCTAAAAGTTTGGACAATTGAATTTTTAGCAGTTTAAAATTCAACATTTAAAAATTAAAATGTTGAAAATTCAATTTTCAATTTCCTTCAATTATCAACAATTGAACATTCAAATGTTGAAAATTCAATCGTTGAAAATGGAAGAATATTAAATTTTTAACAGTTGAATGTTGAAAACTGAAGAAAATTGAAAATTGGATTTTCAAAAGCAGATTAAAATTCAACATTTAAAAACTCAAATAAAGAAAATGCAATTTTCTTCCATTATCAGCATTGAAAATTCAATCTTTGATATTAGAAGAGTATTAAATTCCAAATATTTGAATTTTTAACAAACGAATTTTTAAATAAAAATTGAGTTCTCAAAAGTTGAATTTTCTTAAATTGAATACAGTTGAATTTTTAGCAGATTGAAATTCAACATATAAAAACTCAAAAGAAGAAAATTCAGTTTTCAATTTTCTTCAATTATCAACAGTTGAAAATTCAATCGTTCAGATTTAAAGAATATTAAATTCTTAATAGTTGAATTTTCAACAAATGAATTTTTGAATAAAAATTGAGTTCTCAAAAGTTGAATTTTGAATTTTCTTAAATTGTATACAGTTGAATTTTCAACAGTTTAAAATTCTACATTGAACAGCTGAAAATGTAAATGTTAAAAACTGAGGAAAATTTAATTTTCAAAAGTTGAATGTTGAATTTTCTAAAACTTTGTACAATTGAATTTTCCACCGTTTAAAATTCAACATTCAAAAATGTGAATGTTGCAAAATGAAATGCAATTTATCTTCAATTTCTTGATCCAAAGTTAAAATTAAAATTTTAGAAATTCAAGAAAATTGGATTTAAAACAGTTCAATTTTCGCACGTTTAAAATTTAACATTTAAAAATACAAATGTTGAAAATTAAATTTTCAATTTTTTTCTCCATGTTTTTATTAACGGCTGAACATTAAAATGTTGAAAATTCCACAAAATTAAATTTCGAACAGCTAAATTTTCACAGAACTTTTTTAGTTCAATTTTAAACAGTTTAAAATTCAACATTTATAAATTCAAATATTTTAAATTAAATTTTAAATTGCCTTCAAATTCAAATACCTACTTTTTAGTGTTAAAAGTTTTTGAACGCTTAAATTCGAGTTTGAATTAAATTCTAAGAATTGAAAACAAGAAAATAAGTATTATCAGTTTGTTTTTAAATTGATATAAATATAATTTTTATAAGATTCTTGAGAAAATTGCAAACAGATTTTTTAACATTTCAGGTGTCAAAAAAGAATCTAGAAGATTTTAAAGAATTTTTTTTTATTTGACAGAATTTTACAAAATATTACAAAAAATTTGAGTCTCTTTAAACGATATTTAAAACTTTTATAAGTTTCGGAAAATCAAGAAATATTTAATAAATGTTAGGAAATATTTCCAAGGTTCTAAATATTTCTAATCCATTTAAGAAGTCTTAAATTCCTAAAAATATTTTTAATAGACACGAAATTTTCTTATAATTTTGACAAATTACTGAAAATTTTTTAAATTACCCTATAATCTTCTCATTTTTCCTAAGAGTTTCAGGAAACTTTATTTATTCCCTTAAAACCTTTCGATATTCTTTTAAAGCTTCTCAAGTTTATTTTGGACATCTTTAAAAACCTCTCAATGTTTAAAATTTCTTTTGAATCTCTTAAATTCTACTAAATATTTCCTGAATTTTTTATTATTTTTTTCTCATCTCATCAAATAAAAATATTTTTCTTTAAAATCTTCTGCAATCTTTTTCCAAATTTTAGGAAATCGTTTGATATGCTTCAAACCCCTTTTTAATTTTATCTTAAAGTCCATTTTTCAAAATACAAAATCTGCAAAATTAAAAAAATTGCCTTAAAATCTTTCAGATTTTTCTTTGGCAATTTTTCAAATCTTTTTAAATGTTTTAAACAAACCTACAAATTTTATTTTCGTGAAAACCGAAACCTTCAAAAATTCTTTAAAAAATATTTATGTGCTATAGCAAAACTGCAATACTTTGCTTAAAAATGTTTTACACTATTTTTAAAAATTGTAGGAAATAATAAATCATTTACAATTAAAATGTTTTATTGTGAATTGAACTAGACGCGCCAAAGAAACCTGAAAAGTTAGGGAGATAGGAAAAAATTGAAAAAGTCAGGAAATTTCTATAACTTTCAGTAACTGTCAAGCAGAATACATTTTTTAATTTTTCATAATTTGAAATTTTGTATTCCGTCTATAAAAGATTCTACGTTTAAAATATTACAAGTTTGAAGTTCTGGTCTTTAATTTTTAATGGTCAGAGAAAAATATTCAACTCTTTTTGTTTTGTTTTGAAAATTCGTAGAAAATTAACTTGTTGCTTTAAAATTCATATTTGAGTGTTTGATAAGTGAACTAAAACCTTTTTTCGGTAAGAATTCAACTTTTTTTTAAATTTGTCTTTTTAATTTTAAAATTCATATATTTTGCTAGAAACCGCATATTTTTTATATAAAAATTCAACTGCTTGATTAAAAATTCAACAATTTTATGAAAAAGTAATTCTTTTGGGTTGGAAAATCAACATTTTTATTGAAAATTCAAGTAACTTCGTAAAAAATTTACTTCTTACTTAAAACTCATACTTTGATGTTGAAAACTCAAATTAAAATATTTTTTGATTGAAAATTCAACTGTTTTGTTCGAAATTCAAGTATCTTCGTAGAAAATTTCCTTGTTATTTAAAACTCATATTTTAATTTTGAAAAGTTAAACTAATATCTTTTTTGTATGAAAACTCAAATATGTTTTTTGAAAATTTGTCTTTTCAATTCTTAAATTTATCTAGTTGAAAATTTATCTGCTTTTAATTGAACTATTTTGTCGATAATTATTTTTCGTCTTGGCTTGAAGATTCAACAATTTAGGTAAACTTTTTTTTCTCACACGCCTGAAAAATCGTTCATCCTAATCATTAAAAAATTGCAAAAAAAAATTTCAAATATTTAACTGAAATACTTGAATTTTTAATGAAAACGATGAATTTTTAATAATGATGAATCCTCAATTGAAATAGTCAAATTTTACAATAAAGAAAGAGTGTTCAACTAATACAATGAAGCTTTAACTGAAATAGTTGGAGTTTCGAAAAACAAAATTTTTACTAAAAAATATAAATTGTCAAAACTTAAAAAAAGGAGTTTTAAGTTAAAAAAGTCAATGTTCAACCAAAGAAGACGAATATTCAACTAAAAAAGATAATCTTTCAACCAAAAATTGATTAATTAAATTTCGAATAAAAAAACGAATGCTCAAACGAAAAAATATATTTTCAACCAAAATTATGGAATGCTCAACATCGGAGTTAAAGCTAAAATTTAAGAAGGAAAATGACCATTTTTCAGGTCAATTATACAGGTGATTTTGAACTTCAATTTATATTTTTATTAACTGAATTATGGGTATAAAATTATTAATTTTTTTTAAAAGTGGCATTTTCAGTAAAAAAAATCATTTCAAATTAAGCAAAAGCGAGTTTTCAATCAAAAATAATAATTTTTAAACAACGAGATTAACATTCAAAGAAAAAAATCATTTTCTACTAAAAAAGTCGATTTTTTATTTAAAAAAAGTTTTTTTTAAACAAAAGACGTGAGATTTCAACGAAATAAATTAATTTTTAATTAAAAAAGACAAATTTATATTCAAACTGTAAAATTTTGAACTAGAAAAGGCGAATTTTCAACTTAGTGGAACCGCTAAATATTCATTTGAAAAAATTAACTTTCAACAAAACTAATAAATTTTTAACTAAAATGATGGATTTTCAAATAGAATATTTAAATTTCATACCAAAAAGATGAATTTTCTACAAAAAGACGAATTTTCCACAAATCACATGAAGTTAAATTGTTAGTCGAAAATTTGGTTTCCAACAAAGTTATTACATTTTTAAAAAGACCAAGTTAATACATTTTTAATAACAGATGAATTTTCAATTAAAATTATGAAGCTACGAACAAAAAAATTAATTTTTAATAACAGATTTAAGCTTTTAAGCGCAAGTAGTTGAATTTAAAAAAAAGCGTCAATTCCATTCGAAAAATCTAACCAAACTTATATTATAATTCAGAAATATTTCCTCTTCTAAATACTACTTCTACTCTAAAAAACTACTTGAATTACTTTAATTTCCTGAAATTTGGATGAAGAAGTTTTTAAAATCTGATAATTTGCATGTGGAACACGGACGTTTTAAAAACCTTTCATCAAAAGCCCTGTTTTAATTATTTAAAAACATTTTCATACCATTTAATAAATTCCCCGTTCCAAGCGAACTTATATTTCTTTCTTCCTTTAACCCTTTCCGGCATACATTTTTCAGGGAAACGAGTTTTCATGAAAATTGGTACATAGGGGTTTTTGGGGTCGCTGATTACGAATCTGAACTCAGATTTTGAAAATTCAAAATGGAGGGGCCAATATGGCGGCTAACGTTTGGCATTTTTTCTTCTTCTGAAAATTGGTATACGGGAGTTTTTGGGGTCGCTGAATACGAATCTGGACTCAGATTTTGAAAATTCAAAATGGCGGACCCAATATGGCTGTCGAAATTGGGAATATTTTGGATTTTTTTAAGAATTGGTATACAGGGGTTTTTTGGAGTCGCTAATCACGAATCCGAACTCAGATTTTGAAAATTCAAAATGGCGGATCCAATTTGGCGGGCAAATTTTCGATTTTTTTTAAATTGGTGTTCAGGGGTTTTTGGTATCTCTGAACACGAATATTAACTTAAATTTTGAACATTCAAAATGGCGGGCCAAAATTAAAAATATTTCTAAATTGTTTTTTGAAAGTTAGCACAGGCAGGGGGTCGCTGATCTTGACCTGTATTCAAAATGACAAATATTTAAAATATTGAGGTTCGAAAAAACATACACCTACTCACCTAAAACATGGATTAGTACCGATTTTCTGAATGTTCAAAATCTAAATTCAGATTCGTGATCAGTGACTCCTAAAATCCTTGTACACAAATTTTTAAAAAAATCCAGAAAACTTTATTATTTTGACCGCCATATTGGATCCGTCATTTTGGACTTTCAAAATCTGAGTTCATATTTGTGATCACTGACCCCAAAAACCCCTGTATACCAATTTTCAAATGAAATCCAAAAATATTCCCAATTTCAGCAGCCATATTGAGTCCGCCATCTTGAATTTTCAAAATCTGAGTCCAGATTCGTATTCAGCGACCCCAAAAACCCTTAAGTACCCATTTTCATAAGGATATAATGGGCAGTTTTTTCAATAATGAATTTTTTCAACAAAAAAGGCTTTTTTCATCTTTGTTTATAAGTACTAACAAATCATTTAAAAAATTTAGACCCTTTGCACAAAAATTTCAATTTTCTATCATCCTGGGAGCATGAAATTTAAAAAAATCTGTGTAAAATCAAATAAAAACTACTTTGAAATCGCAAAAAATGATATGAAAAAAGGTGGAAATACGGTATGCCCACCATGCCGCAAAGGGTTAAAGTAAAAGTAATTTTTCTAAATTGACCAAAACGATTAAAATAAGTAATATATGAACGCTACCAAAGGACATGGTAGAAATAAAAAATCGATCTAAATTTCATGATATTTAATCATTAAGTTGGGGACACGTTGTGGGCCGTAATTCTATGTATTATTATGTCATTCGAAGTGTTTCATTGTTCACAATATCTGTGCCACCATGAGTAGTGGACCCCTGATTTAATACTAAAAAATCATCAAGGAAATACTTGAAAAATACTCTTTGCAAATAACGATTTTCGGAGATCAGATATCGATTCCCTCCTGCGGATCTAACACCTAGGATGTTTAAGTTTTATGTATCGTACAATGACGTAATCACAAGAAATCTCGTTACTTCATAGCGTATTATTGCAATCGTTATTATCATTGTAACTCTTAACATTAATCAAATAGACACGCAGCAGTAGTAGTAGTAGTAGTAGTAGTAGTAGTAGTAGTAGTAGTACTAGTAGTAGTAGTAGTAGTAGTAGTAGCAGTAGTAGTAGAAAGATATTTTTCGGGGATTTATAAATTTCAGTCCACTCTCCTCGAAAAACAGTCACTCGTCCCTCAGACTCGCGAGGAGTCGAAAAAACGCTAAGCAAAACTCGACACTAAAACTTTTTCTACGATAGTGGCTGACACAGCTTTGCATATAACGTTTTCTAGCATTGTATTTACACCCAAAATAGATTTGAGTCCTTCTCTGACTTGATTTTTTCCATTTAATTTAACCCTCAAACGGTAAACTCCAAACGGTACACTGGTGCGAATTGGTTTGTTTGCAATGTTAATATTAATTATTAAATATATTGAACATATAATAAACAGCTAGTATATATCACACCTATTTAATATATGTGGGATAATTCGCTGCAGCTGTGTTTTCATAAAGGCCAACAAAAGGAAAAAAAACTCCGGGTGCGAATTCGCACCAGTGTACCATTTGAGGGTTAACACAACTCACATATTTTACTTCTTTCTCTTTATTTTTTTGAGTCCTTAAAATTACCATCAAATGCGATTGCGTGTAAATACAAGTGTAGCTCTACTTAAATTACTGGTTCCTTACAAGTAATTAAGAACTATTTATTACATTGCATTGATGAATGACTATATTGATTGCCACTTTTCTCACTCACTCGATCGCCCATTCACTCTTCTCTCACTCGGTTCACTTAGCACCTTCAAACAAATTGTTAAATTAAATTTGCAAGATAGATCTTCTTGGAAATCTATTTTCAAATCTTAAGCGTATAAAGAATGAACAATTCGGTTCATTGATTTTTCAAGCTATCACCTTCTTTTCTGCTGTGTCCTCCTTCAAGGGCGTGTCCAGACAAACCTTATTTCTATTTTTTTGTCTCTCGGAAATTTGTTTAAATTTGACCGTTTCTTATGAATAAACAAAGTAATGCAAAGCAAGTAGTTGTGAATTCTATAGTAAAAAAGATGAATTGAAAACAAAAAATGTAATTGCTGATATTTTAATCAAGGAAAGATTTTCCTTTGTAATCAAAAACAGTTAAATTGAACCAAAATAGACTAATTTTCAACAACATAATTAAATTCTCAACTAGAATAGATTAATTTTCAACCAAAAAGTTGAATTTTGAACCAAAAAATAGACTTTTAATGAAATAATTACATTTCTAAGCAATCAGTTGAATTTTTTATCAAGAAGATTAATTTTCTACCAAACAGACGAATTTTCAACAAATTACATAAATTTTCAAATTAATAGTTGGATTTTTAAACTAAAAGGACCAGTTTTTATTTAAAAATTAAATAATTAATTTTTCATTGACATTTTTTTTTAAATAAAAAGAAACAAACATTATACACAAAAAAAAATGAATTTTCAACCCGAAGATATTAAGTTTCAACCAAAAGGTTAATTTTAAATCAAACAGTTGAATTCTAACTTAAAAAAATTACATTTTGACTAAAAAATAATTTTAACCCTTTACCGCCCACAGTGACATATATGTAACGTTTGGAAGTTGAATTTTCAATAAAAATTAAAAATTTCAACAAAAAAGTTGAAACCGAAACATTGAATTTTCAACCCAAAAATATAAATTTGTATAAAAAAGTTAATTTACGTCCAAATAGTCGAATTCTCAACTCGAATGATGAAACTTCAACAACAACAAATGTATTTTTAAGAAAGTATTTTCACTTTTATGCATTTTCAACCAAACAGTTAATTTTTTCAACTCAAGGATAAATGTTTATTTAAAAATGAAATAAATCATTCTTCTTTTTAAAAAAATATTTTAAATAAAAAGACACGAATTTTCAATACAATTGAATTTTCAACGCGAAAATATGAAGTTTCAAACAAAAGGTTAATTTTAAATAAAAAAAGTTAAATTCTAAGATAAAAAAATTAACTTTTGACCCAAAAAAATGCGATGAAATGAATAATTTTTTAACCAAAGGTGAAAGTTGAATTTTCAACCAAGAAGGTTAATTTTTTACCAAAAAGACAAATTTTCAACAAACTAAATAAATTTTCCTAGTTAAATTGTTATTTAAAAAAACTAATTTTGAATAAAAAATTAAGCTTCTACAAAACAGTCGAGTTTCCTAACACATAGTTGAATTTTCTATCAATTGTTGAATATCCAAGCGAAAAAGACGAATTTTCTGTACAAAACAGTTAAATTTGGAACCTAAGAATATGAAATAGTTTCAACAAAATAAAAAATGTCATTTTAAATAAACCAAAACTGATTGATTTTCAACCAAACAGTTGAATTTTTAACCAGAAAATTGACTTTCTAACAAAAAAGACGAATTATTAACCTGATAGTTGTGTTTTTAAGTCTATAAAAGAGCATTTTTAAAGTAGAAATGGAATAGTTAAATTGTCATTGATCAATAATAATTAATAATTTAAAAAGGCAATTTTTTATAAAATAATACAATTTTGAGAACAAATAAATAAATTTTAGGCCAAATAGTTGAATTTTAAAGCCATAAGGACGTTTTTAAAAATAAACGTTGAATTTTCGACCATGGAAGTTCCTTTCAAACCAAACAGTTGAATTTTCAACTAAAATTATGATCCTTCGACCAAAAAAATGAATTTTTTAAGAAAAGGTTTTATTTTCAACAAAGGAGTTGAATTTTCAAACTAAAAAGATTAATTAAAAAAAAAGAATAATAGCTGATATTTCAAAAAAAAAAGAAAAGAATTTCATTTTAATTTTTTCAATTGATTTTTAACCAAAACAGTTCAATTTTTAACTAGAAAATTGACTTTCTAACAAAAAAGACGAATTTTCAACCTGAAAGTTGGGTTTTTAGTCTTTAAAATATCATTTTTTAAACAGAAATGGAATCGTTAAATTTTCACTGAAGAATAACAGTAATGTAAAAAGGCAATTTTTTAGAAAATAGTACAATTTTGAGAAAAAATAAATAAATTTTAGACCAAAAGGTTGAATTTTAAAGCCATAAAGACGTTTTAAAAAAATAAAAGTTTAATTTTCGACAAAAAAAAAACCTTTCAACCCAGGAGTTGAATGTTCAACTTGAAAAGATATATTTTTAATAAAAAAAAATAATAGCTGATATTTCAACAAAATAAAAATAAAAAAATAAATAATTTCATTTCAAACAAACCAAATTTGATTGATTATGAACCAAAAAGTTGCATTTTTAACCAGAAATTTGACTTTCCAACAAAAATGACGAATATTCAACAAAATGTATAAAT
This sequence comes from Belonocnema kinseyi, assembly GCF_010883055.1. Lineage (NCBI taxonomy): Eukaryota > Metazoa > Arthropoda > Insecta > Hymenoptera > Cynipidae > Belonocnema > Belonocnema kinseyi. The sequence continues at coordinate 34,315,142 of NC_046664.1, read as the reverse complement.
TTTAATATTAATTTTAATAATATTTAATGTAGAAAAGCGATTTTTGTCGAAAAAGATAAATTTACAAAAATTGAGTTTTAGACCACATAGTTGAATTTCGAAGCCATAAATACGTTTTTTTTGCAATAAAAGTTGAATTTTTTAGTGGAATGATTAATCTCCAATAAAAAGAAATTAATTTTAAGAAAGTAGTTCCACTTTTAACCAAGGAGTTGAATTTTCAACCTAAAAAAATTTAACAAAATAAAGAATTTCCTTTTAAATAAACCAAAACTGATTATCAACCAAACAGTTACATTTTTAACAAGGAAAATTGACTTCCTACCAAATTGTTTTTTAATTTTCATTAAAAAATAATGTTTAATGTAGGAAACAGATTTTTGTTCAGCGAAAGATATAAATTTAAAAACCAATTGAATTTTAGACCATATAGTTGAACTTTTATGCCCTAAATACGTTGCTCTTTGCAACAAAAGTTGAATTTTCGACAAAAAAAGTTAATTTCCAACATTCGTGGGAGAAAATTGATAATTGCCCCATCCCAGAAATGTTTTGGATCCGCCCTCGTCTTCCTCAAACCTCGGTAAATGCTCCGAGTCATATAAATATCGGATGACATTTCATGAACCGATGACTTTTAACTCTTCTCGGGGTTATCTTAGTTCCTTTGTACATATCAACACATATTACGGTAATATTATTGGTTGGTTACTCATGATTGTTTCGTGAAAATATAAGGAGTAGACCAATTGTTTTTTTGTTTTTTTTTCGAAAATTCCATTCAATAATGTCGGTTCGATACATTTTTGATTATTAATTTCTTGATTATCCAGTGAAATATTTCTGATAAATGAAAAACTGGATGATCATGAGTAATCTTGGACTACTTGCACCAGAAGGGTCACTTCCTCGAGATAAAAGTGCCGACCCCTGAAATCTGGGGCCTCATCTGATAAAATTTGTTTTTAAAAAAAAGGAGGAAAAAAGGCGGCGGATAGCCATCTGTGAAAGAAAACCCGGATTAATCGAGTCATAAAAACACATTGGTCCATTTATCACTCTTAAAAGTCTCACACAAACAGTTTTCAATTTCTCTCTTTTTCTCTTGCTTTCGTTACTGATATTCGCGAAGAATAATCGAAAATCGTGGCAGCATTGTTCTCCGAACCTTTTCCGCTGCTAATAGCACTTTTGTCTGACCCTAATTTTTTTTTTTTTTTAATTAATTTTAATTTCAAGACACTCGCTCTCGTAATTATCACACTCGGTCTGGCCCTTGCGGTTCCCCAGACTCAAAAACTATTGAAAACCTATATTTTAAATACAGGTTCATTTAAATTTGGTTGAATCAATTTTAATTTTATCACTAAAATGAAGTTTAAAAGGAAATAATGGACAATAAACATTTTTGAAGTGGATCTGAAAACCTATCATTTTCTACAATTTTTACTTTTTTGTGCGAACAAAGTAATTCAGAAATCGTGCTTAAATAAAGTAAGAACTTTTTTTTTCTCAAATTTTAAACCACGCATCCCCCTATCGTACGTAATTTTTTTTGGTGAATTTATTTAGGGATTTTCCAAAAAATAATGAAGAAGATTTGGGGAGTTCAAATTTTAACCGAGAACTTTCAACCGAAAAAGGTGAATTTTCAACTAAAAATGTAATAACTGATTAAAAAAAAAGGAAAGATTTTCATTAAAAATTTTAAACGGTTGTACTGAACCAAAGAAGATGAAATTTATACTAAAAAATATACATTTTAAACGGAATAACTGAATTTTCAACAAGAGTTGAATTTTCACCTGAGATTTTTGAGTCAATAAAAGAAATGGGACACAAAATGTTGAATTTTCAAAACAAAAAGATGAGCTTTCTACAAAACAGTCAAAGTTTCAACTAAATAATTCAATTTTACACAAGAAAGATTGATTTTCCACTACAAAAAAAAAAGAATTTTCAAGGAAATTCATAAATTCCCAAACAAGAAAATTAATTTTCTACAAGAAAAATGAATTTTTAATCAATTAAATCGATTTCCAACAAAATTATTAATTTTTAAACTAAAAAAAGATAGCTTTTTAACCAAAAATGCAATAGTTAAATTTTTATCACAAAAAAGTAATTTTCAATAAGAAAAAAAAATTAGCTTTCTACAAAACATTTGAATTTTCTACCAAATAATTGAGCTTTCTACTAAATATTTGAATTTTTCAGCCAACAAGACTAGTTTTCTACAAAAGAGTTGAATTTTTAACAAGATAATATGAATTTTCATAACCGAATTATTGAATTTCCAAACAAGAAGATTAATTTTATACAAAAATATGAATTTTCAACGAAATTCATCAATTTTAAACTGAATAGTTGAATTTCCAATCAAAAAAATTAATTTTCTACAAGAAAAATGAGTCTTTTTAATCAATTACATCGTTTTTCAACCAAACTTTTGATTTTTAAACTACAAAAGTCATAAATTCATAACCGAAAAGTTGTATTTTGAACCAAGAAGTTTAATTTTCTACAAGAAAACATGAATTTTAAATACATTACATAAATTTTCAACCAAATAGTTAAATTTTTAAACTACGGAAGATCAATTTATAACAAAAAATTAAATAGTTACATTTTTATTAAACGAAATTAATTTTTTTAAAATCCATTTTCTACAAAATGATTTTAATTTTCTGCCAAAAAGCTAAGTTTTCTACTAAATTTTTTTATTTTCCAGCTAGCAAGATAAGTTTTCTACAAAACAGTTGAATTTTCAACCAAAAACACGAGTTAAAAGTTAATTTTCAACTAGTTAAAATTTCATTCAAATTTTTTATTTTTCAGTAAAAACATTAATTTTTAGCAAAAAAAAAAATCGAATTTTCAACGATTTTTTAAGAAAACAAATCAATTTCAAGCCAAATACTTGAAATTTCAATTAAAATATATAAATTTTGTAACAAAAAATCGAAGAGTTAAATTTCCAGTTGAAAGAATTAATTTTTAACCAAAAAAGATTAACATTTTTAATTTATAATAGTTGATTTCAATAAAAAATACGAATTAAAAAAAACAGTTCAATCCTGAACTATAAAACAGATTATTTTGCAACCAAACCGTTGAATTTTGATTTAAAAAGAATAAATTTCTACCGAAACAGATGAATTTTCAACAAAGTACATACATTTGCAACCAAATAGTTTAATTTTTAAGCAAAGAAATTTGTTTAAAAAAAAAGGATGAATCTTTAACTAAAAAAGTGAATTTTTAATCAAGTAGTTCATCTTTCGAATAAATCTTTTTACTGCCTACCGAACTGTTCAATTTTTGTTTATTAGTAATTTACAGACGTAAAAATATCTAACGTATGAGATAAATTTTAACCACGCATCCAAAAATAAGGAGTAAGTAATTTATTTATTTTCTGTGCATATTTCGGATTAGGAAGTTCAAAAATATAATTTATCGTTCGTGGTTAATGTGATCGTCACCACGGACGCACACAAGGGTCAGACTGTTTGAGGACGAGTCGTGAATTGCCCCTTTTTGTATTGAATAACATAAAAATGTCCAGAATAATTTTAATTTTAATCTAAAACAATTTCAGAAAGATTAAATCTTTTCCTTCGTATCACTAGAAGAAAAGCGAACCAATTTGAGTTTTTTTTTTTTAACTGGACTTAATAACTTAATCTTATTTACACTGCGTTTCAAAGTCGCCGATTTTAAAGACGTTAAGTAATGTTGAATCGAAAAATTAAGAATAATTACCAAATAAAATTGAACGTTAAAACTGAAATTCTTCCTAATAAACCTTTTCGATTCGGCACGTAAAAATCCTGACAATTCTCTCGACGGCGCTGAATTTTCGCCCGGTCTGGCGCTCTCAAATAATCGTGTTGTTGACGCTGATCTCGTTGGTGAGGATCCTCCCGTCGATGACTTCCGTCAAGGGTTTTGGAACGAATGGTGTTTCGCTGCTTTCTGATGGAAATTTTGAACTGTGTTTGTCGACGTTTGTCAACTCCAGGGGAAGATAAATTGTCCGGCAGTGGTCGATGTCGGCTCGGCAAAGAGGGCATCGTTCGCAGCGCCTCGCGCAATCCAAACAGGCCACTGCGTGTCCGCAAGGAAATAATGCCGTGTCTAAACTGCGGTCCATGCAAATGCGACAAAGCATCGCATCTAAAAGCCTCGCCAGACACTCGCGCGATTCCTGAAAAAAATAACCTATTCATTGAAGAAATTTAATTTTAATTATGCTAGGGGTAAAAAAATTTATCTTTAAAGGAATGATTGCTCTCGAAATTCTGTATAAAATGAGTCCAGGGCGAAGCCCATTTATCTCTTTTTTAAGTAGACCCTGCTACAAATTTCTTATAGAACTTCCTTTCCGAAGCTTTCCATATTTTCCGGATCCTTTCCAAAATCTGCCCCGCGCGAATTTTTGTCATTTTCTATCAGATTTGATCAGAAAACTAAATTATGTAATGCTGTTATATAAATATTGTTTAGTAGAACTTGAAATGTAATTATTTTGTAATTATAAATAAAGTTTTAGAATTGATTTTTGAAAGTTTTTTAATTCCAAAATTGTGTATTCAAATGCTGAATAATTTACACGTATGAAATGGAAGGTACTAACACTTTTCAATTGAATAATTTTAAATGAAATGCAGATAAACTGCAAAATTTAGAACTTTTATAAATTATGGAGTTTAAAGATTCAAAATAAATTTCAAAAATATAAATCCACGTTAACATTTTCAATGTTCCAAATTAAAGAATTTTAAGCTAGACGCATTAAAAATTTAAAAAATAATTTTTTTAACTTAACGTTTCTGTTATTGGAAGTGAAATTATTTTAATTTTAAATAGTCTAGGCATCCTTGAAAGGCTTTAAAATTTTATTTCAAAATCTTGAGAAATCTAGAAGTGGTTTTAAATTTTTCCAAATTTAAAATAATTTTAGAATTTTGTTCGGAACTTTTAAATATATTTCAAAACTAATTGAATTTTTTCTATAACTTTGAGAAAATCCTGCAAATTAAAAAAAAAATACATTTGAATTTATAAATAACAATAGAACACTTTTTATTTGTAAAAATATTATAGTAATTTTAAGAGATATTTAGAAGTTTAAAAAAGATTCGAATTAAATTTAGAACTTGAAATAATTTCAAATACTTGCAGCCAAATTTAAAATAAAATGTAGATTTTTGCAAATTTAAAACAAAATATTTAGAATTTTTGTAAGAATTGTGAGACTTCAAAAGAATGAAAAAGTTCTTAAAATTCTTAGGAAAATTGAAAATGATTTTTCACTTTGAAAAATAATTGCAACAGCAAGTTTAAGAAGATTTCAAGATATTTCAAAAATGATTAAAGAAGAACATGGAAGATTATAAGGATTTTTTTTAATTTGCTGGATTTTTAAAAATTGTGGGAAAATTTCGATCAATTTTAAAATATATTTAGAAGTTCTGAAAAAAATTTTAACAGACTACGTTTAAATTACTTGAAATAATTTCAAGATTTTAATTAATTTTGAATCTTTTTAAAACTTCTAAATATCTCTTAAAATTACTTAAATTTTGTCAACAAATAATAAGAGTTCAATTGTTATTTATGCTCAAAATTTAAAAATTTCACTTATAAATTAAACACTTTTTAAATAGAACAATTAAAATTGTAACGTTAAAAGTTTAAAAGTTCTTCGAAAATCGAAATATTTAAAGCTTTCTGTGAAAAACAATTGAGTTTCAAATTGTTTTCTTTTAAATATTTGGTTTTAATTGACTCGTCTTAAATGAACAGTGAAATATTGCTAAATACTAAATACCTATTCTTTTTCTACATTAAGAAATTTCCAATTAAATGGAATAAAAATTACATACTTTACACACAATATTTTAAATTTAATAAAAACCTTTCATTACGACTATATTATTATGGAATTATTATTAAGTTGAAAATAGTAAAACGCACGTTTACATTTTTTAATAGCTAAAAAAATAATAGAAATAATATATTAATAAATTTATTTATTAAATTTAATATAAAAAATAATATAAAAGAAGACTTGAAACTCTGAATTACAAATATATTATTGATAAATCATGAAAATTTTTATTTAAAAATAAAATTATTGGAATAAATGATGTATTAATTTCAATTCTTATTAAGACTTTCGGATTAAAACAGTTACAATCTGGAAATTCTCAAATTTTGAACGGATCTAGAATTGTTTGGTCGAATCAATTATTGTTCAGATTCCTATACTTAAAGTATAGATCCATTTTTAAATAATTTATTTATTTATATTTACAGTTGATAAAATAAAAGCTAGACACATTACAAATCTAAAAACATTATTTTTTTAACTTAACAGTTTTTAATTTGGAAGTTATATTATTTTCGTTTCAAATAGTTTAAGCACCCTTAAAAAGCTTTAAGTGATTTAAAATTTTTTGGTTTTCAATGTTTCCACAAATAAAATCATTTTTGAAATTTGTTCGAAACTTTTAAATATATTTAAAAATGAATTTAATTTTTCCTACAACTTCTAGAAAATCCTTCAAGTTAAAAAAATCCTTAAAATTTGAATTTATAAATAACAATAGGAACATTTATTATTTGTAAGAATATTAGAGTAATTTTAAGAGATATTTAGAAATTTAAAAAATATTCAAATTAAACTAAGAACTTAAAAAGATTCCAAATAAATAAAGGAAGTTTGTGTCCCGAAAAAATATGACTATTCGTACCGAAATTTTGGTGCAAATGCCCACAGCCAATTTTAAAACAAAATGTAGATTTTTGCAGATTTCAAACAAAAACTTTAGAATCGTTTTAAGAATTATGAAAGGCTTTAAAAGAGTAAAAACATTTTCTTAAGATTTCTAGGAAAATTCAACATGATTTTTCATTAAAAAAAATTATTGTAACAAAAAATTTCAAAAGATTTTAAGAGATTTCCAAAATGATAAAAAAAAGAAACTGAAAGATTTTAAGGGATTTTTTTAATTTGCAGGATTTTCCAACCTTTGCAGGAAAAATTCGGTTAAATTAAAAATATATTTAGAAGTTCTCAAACAAACAAAATTCTTTTAAATAACTTGAAATCATTTCAAGTTTTTAATTAGTTTTGAATCTTTTCAAAACTTCTACATATCTCTTAAAATTACTCCACTTTTTTTTACAAATAATAAGTTAATTATACGTCAAAATTTAACGATTTAACTTACAAGTTAAAAATTTTGTTAATACAACAGTTAAAATTGTAACGTTGTAAGTTTAAAATCTCTTCGAAATTCTAGAGATTCAAAGCTTTCTATGTAAAGCAATTCAATTTCAAATCGTTCACTTTTATATATTTGGTTTCTATTTACTCGTCTCAAATGAACAGACAAATTTTTAATGGCTAAGAAAAATTAATAAAAATAATACATTATTAAACTTATTTATTAAATCTAATATAAGACTTTGAATTAAAAATATTTTATTGACGGATCATTAAAACTGTTATTTTTAAAAAATTAACGGAATAAATGATATTATATAAGTTTCAATTCGTATTAAGACTTTCGAATTGAAACAGTTACAAGCTGGAAATTCTCAAATTTTGAACGGATTTAGAATCGTTTTGTCAAATAAATTATTTTTCATTTTTTTATACTTAAAGTACAGATACATTTAAAAAATTATTTATTTATTTATATTTACAGTTAATAAAATAAAACTTTTTTTTTTTTATAAAAAATGTCCAACATCAAACGCTTTTAAGTTTTAATTGTTTTTAAACTTCAAGACTGCACTTTAATTATTTACAAAATTATTGAAATCAAACTTCGGCTGATTTTTATTCTGAAAATTCGTAAAATTACAGGGTAAAGAAATAAATTCACAGTCAGTTTCTAGTTTTTCCCAGTCTCATGAAATTCCTGGTCATTTCCCGGTTTCTCGGTCCAGCGACCACCCTGAATATATTGAAGGGTTAGAAAGTAAAACATTATTCATTTAATAAATTTCGAAATTTAATAATTTCATTAATTAAATAATTTTCTCAAAATTATAATTGTTTAATAATTTTGATAGTAAGTTAGTGAAACAATTTTGAATAAAAAAATAAATAAAATAAAAAATTTTAAACCTTCTGAAACAATTATTTTGTTTATTCAAATTATTATTATTAATTTTTTAACAATAATAATTTTAACAAACAAAATAATATATATTATATTAATAATTAATCATTTCTGATAAAAATAAATGGGACATTTCTGATAAAATCTGATAGAACACTAGTGGGACACTTCTGATAAGAAAACTTTTGTGTTCTTTCGAAATCATTAAAATCTTTTGAAATCTTCTCAAATTTATTGAAACGTATTTATTGAAATGTTTTTAAGTCTTTGAGATCTCTATGCATTTGTTTAGTTCGTTGAAATACTTGTGAAATATTTTCTATTTCTTTGAAATTACTAAAATACATTGAAATATTTGTAAAATCTTTTGAAATTTTCTAAAAAATCTTAACTAATTTATAATCTTTTAATATTTTGTAATTTGGTGTACTGTGCCCTTTTTGAAAACTTTAAAATTATTGAAATCTTTTGAAATCCTTATGAATTTTTTTAAATATTTGTAACACCTTTCTGAAACCTTTTCCATTTATCGGAAATCATTGAAATATTTGAAATATATGTGAAATGTTTTTAAATATTCTGAAAATTTTGAAATAATTTAAAATTTCTATGAAACCTTTGAAATGTTGTCACATTTTTCTGAAGTCTTTTGCATTCATTTAAAATCATTAAAATATTTGTTAAATCTTTTAAAGTCTTCAACCAAAATGAGAAATCGTTTCAAATCTAGGAAACGTAATAAAATTTTAGAAATCTGGTTTACTATAACCTTTTTAAATATTTGAAATCCTTGAAATCTTTTAAAATCTTCTTTCTGAAATATTCGAAATCTTTGTAAAACTCTTTCGAATTCCAAACAAACTTCAAATCGTTAAAAATCTTTGAAATTTTGAAAAATCTTTAAAATCTGAGGTTTATTTGTATTTGTTTGAACTCATAAAAATACTTGAAATCTTTGTAAAATCGTTAAAAATTGAGGTAAAATCTTTGTGAAATTTGTTGAAATATTTTAAAATATTTTAAAATATTTAAAAATATTTATGAGATCTTTGAAAGAGTTGTGAAGTCTTGCTTCAGTCTTTTTTGTGTTCGTTTGAAATCATTGAAATCTTTTGAAATCTTCTCAAATTTATTTAAACTTTTTAAAATTTTCTAAAATCTTTCAAATCTGATGTAATGTACGCTTTTTTAAATCTTTAAAATTCTTGAAATCCTTATGAATTCTTTGTAATATCAGTAAAATCTTTTTGAAATTTTTTTATTCATTTAAAATAATTCAAATATTTCAAATCTTCTAAAACATTTTGAAATCGTTTAAAATCTTTGACATTTTATGAAATCTTTGACATCTGGTGTACTGTCTCCTTTTTAAAATATTAAAAATATTCAGAATCTTTTGAAAGTTTTAACATCTTTACGAAAAATTCGAAATATTTTTGAAATTTTGTCTATACGCCTTTTTCAAATCTTTGAAATCCTTTTTAGGTCTTTGAAATCCATAAACTCTTTTTGAAATGTCCAAAATCCTGTTAAATATTTTGAAATCTTTTGAATTATTTTGTAACCTTTTGAAATCTGGGACATACTCAAAAACCCAGTGGTTTCAACTAAAATTTGCTGCAATTTATAAGTTAAATATCACATAGAATGTATAATTTAACATTCTATTTTAGCATAAAAGATATTAAGAACTTACAGAATTATTTAAAATGTTCATTAAAATCTACAACATAATTAGTAGTCTACACAAAGTGCCCTGAAATTTATTAATTTTTTCTTTCATAAAACACTAAAAGATTTAAATTACTCTTTACATTTCAATAGAGCAACTGTTTTACCAAACAAAATATTAATAAATATTTAAAAAACTAATAATTGTCATGAATTATTATGAGTTATTATAAATTATAATTAAAAGTTAGTAAATATTGTGTACATTTTTTTTTAACTAAGATTCAAAAAGGCCGAGAGAAAAAAAGGAAAGGGATTTGGTGGTTGCCTTTTTTGGTTCTATTAATATTTTGGTTTTTTCAATTTTTATGGAGACATTTAAGATTGTGCTGTCCAAATTTGATCCTTAGATTCTTGTGTTTTAAAAAAAGAATTTTTCTTCATTTCTAAGAATTTTATAGTTACATTTTTAATATTGAATCTTAAAGAGGAATTTAAATTTTGATTTATTCTGAATGGAATTTTTTGAAATATTATATGATTGCTGCAATTTTAAATCCGACACTATTTTTTTGAAAAAAGCATTTAATTCCATTTATATTTAAAATTATATTTCAGTTCAAATAATATCAAGAAAATTAAAATATTTTAAAACTTAATAAAATTACGGTAATTTATTTAAGAAAATTAAAAGCATATTTTTGAAATGGGTTTTATATATTTTTTTATTGATTTTATTTCTGACAAACAACTACTTCTAGAAAAACTTATTTATTATTTGAAAGAAGTGTAAAGATTTTCTTATATCTGTACCTTGCATTTTGGATTTTCGCAGTCCTTGCAATCATTTCTCTCCAGAATTTCATTTTCATCTGGTAAAGCTATGTTTGCAGTTTCGCAGTAAAGCGCGCGACGTGCATTGTCGTAGACTTCCCTGCAGGTTCTGCGAATGTCGAACACGTATTTCTTACCCAGGGTCGAATCCTCGTTAAATATTGAAATGATGGTTCCCTGAAAAGTGGTACAATTTTATTTGAAAAAGAAAATAAATTGCAGAAAAAGTACAAATTGAATACTTGTAACAAATCTACAACTCAATTGAAATAATTCCATGTGTGAAAGTCTCAAAATAGGTTCATTATTTTAAAAAATGTTAGTTAATTTTGGTTGAAAATTTCAAATGACAAGAATTTTATCATTCGTTAATTTTAAATTTTAGAAAAAGAATTAAATCAGAACCATTAACAAATTCAAAATGTGAACAATTTTAGCGAGGTAAATTACCCTAAAATAGAAATTTATGAATATTATGATAACTTTTTTTATTTTTATAAGACAAATTTTTGCGTGGCTTTTAACATATTTCAAGGTTATTGAAAAAAGTACTATATTTTTCTTTATAACTTTTGATATATTTAGGCATTCTTTAAATTCATCTAATTTCTTTGATTCCAAAACTTACTTTTGAAAGAGGACATATTTTTATCAACTATTGTTATTTTAAATTCAAAGAATAATTTTATAAACCTTAAACATTAACCATAATTTTTTTCTGATAAAAATGTTTGATTATTGTTTATCAATAAATAAATAATATTTACACAAAATTTTATTTGTTTAAATTCGGTAATTTTCTAGTATGGATATTTTATAATTCAGCAATTCTCTGTCGGGAATTTTATTATTCGGTAATTTTCAAATTCTTTTATATCATAAAAAGTTGGGAATTTTCTTATAAAGAATTTTAATCATTTGGCAATTTTCGAATTTGGATATTTTACACTTTCGGGAATTTTATTGTTTGGGATTTTTCAGCGATTCCTTACAATTTACGTAAAATTAATAGATGAAAATAATCCAATTTGTGCCTTTGATAAAATAAAATAAGATCTATTGCAGTGAAAATGAGAAAATTCTATTATTATTTATCATTTTGAAGATTGTTTTTTGAATAGGTATTTGACCAAAATTAAAGAATAAAAGAGCCTGAAATCTTCTATGTCTTTGATTTATTTTCAAGATTTATATATTTAAATTATACTATTTTTTATGCATATTTCTTGAAATTCTGTTTTCAACTCTCAGATCTGCTAAAGTTTTTAGAAGTATCTATAAAATTATAATAATCAAAAATAAATCAAATTGACTAGAAGAAATAAAATTTTAATATGTATATAAAAATATATCAGAATATACGAAAAGATTTTGTTTTCAAAAGTTGCATTTTGAACCAAATGGTTGATTTTTCAACCTAATAAGATGTATTCTCCTAAAAAGTATAATAGTTGATATTTCAACCATAGCGATGAAATTTCTAACCAAAGCGGTGAATTTTAAAATAAAAAAGACGATTTTTCATCCAAGAAGATTAATTTTCTACCAAATAGACGAATTTTCAACAAAATACATAAATTTTCAAACAAACAGTTGAATTTTCAATAAAAAACATTTCAACCAAAAATGCAAAAGTTCAATTTTCAACAAAATGAAATGAATTTTCAACTAAGATTGTGAATTTTCCAACTAAAAAATGAATTTTAAATAAATAAAAATTTTTCAGTCAAGAAAGCAAAAAAGGCCATACAAATTTGTGAAATTTCGAGTCAAAGAAATTTAAAAAAAGTTAAATTTTCACCCCAAAAATATGAATTTTAACCGTAAAAGTTCATTTTATAACAAGCATTTGCATTTTTAATCAAAAAATACATATTTCTAACCAAGAAGATTAGTTTTATACTAAAAGCGAATTTTTCACTAAAAAACATATATATTTTCTTAACAAAACGGTTGAATTATTAACGAAAAGGCATGATTTTTTAACAAAATAAGAATATTTTTAACAAAAAATATAATCGTTAAAAAGAATTACCTAGTTTTTCCCTGTCAAATTTTTAATTTTCCCTGACCATTCAACATTTAACCTCATGTGTTGTAGAAATTCCCTGACTTTTGCAAGATGCAAAATTTTTCCCTGACTTTTTTCCTGATTTCCCGGTTTTCCGTGACTTTGAATTTTGCAAACGCCACCCCCTGGTTTTTTTTTGAAAAAAAAATTTTGCAGTACATTTTATTTTATTTAAAAAAATTTTGTTTGATGTTTGAAATGGCCCTAAACATTTTTCCCTGGATAAATATGCACAGAATCTCTTTTGCAATATAAAAAGAATATTCTCCATGGAGAATAAAATAAACAATTTTATGCCGGGTGACATGAAAAAAAACTTGAATTTCGAAATACAAAAAAAAAGTTTTTACAGTTTTGCCTGTCGTTAATTTTATTTTCTGAAATTAAAAACTACATAAAATAGAAAAGCTAATCGAAAAAAGGATGTTTAAACCGCAGAATTGCACCGAAATTGATTTTAATTCACAAGCTCTAAAATTTTAAGGTAAATGATAGAAAAAAAGGTTTTTAAAGTACCGAAAGAATATTTAAACTGAAAAAATGTGTATTATTGGTGCATTTCGAAATTCAACATTTTGTTTTTCTTTCACTTGGTATAAATAGTTTAAATTCATTCTTTACTAGCAAAAATTTAGGTGGCCTTGACCAGGCAGTACCAAATCCCAGCAAATTTGTTCAAAGTTTCACAAAATTCCACGAAGTGAACAAAATTTCATAAATTAAACTTAAATAAACAAAAAGCTTTCAGAGCAGAGGTCTAAGAAACCAAATTTTCCTCATTTTTCTTAATATGTAACAACTGACATAAAAAAAATGTAATAGCAAATTTTATTTTTGATCTGAATTCCACAAATCCTCGTAAAAAATTGGACTAAAAGAAGATCTTCCAACACAGGGGTCTGAATGACCCAATTTTTCTTTTTTCACTTTTGTTTAACCATTAATTTAAAAAAATTTGCATATGAAACTTTATTCCTTATCTCTATTCTACAAGACAAGATCTTCAATTTGAATCATCCCCACAGAAAATCTTACTGAAAGAAAAACTTCCAGAATAGGGGTCTACATAATAAAATTTTCATAATTTTTCTTATTTTAATTTCTTTTAACAATTAATAAAAAAAAAAGTTGCATATCAAATATTATTTTTTATATCTCTATTCTACAAGCAAAGATCTGCAATTTGATCCTTCCAGGTTGAAAATCGGACTTTTACTTTGTTAAACAATTATATAAATAAAGCTAAACATGTAAAATAACATATTTAATATTATACATGCCAAAATCTTCAATTTGAGTTATTCCCGCAGAAAATTGGACTAAAATAGAAGCTTTTATAATAGCGGTCTGAATAACTAAAATTTCCTCATTGTTCTTATTTTACCGTTTTTAATAACTGATTAAAAAAAAGGAAATTATAACAAAGAAAATTTTATTCCTTATCTCTATTCTTCATATCAAGAGCTTTAATTTGGGTAAAATTTGAAAAATTCAAAAACACCTATTCTTTTGGGCTCCCAAATAGACAGATAGTTGACTATGTTTCTTTCCGTTTCTAATTACTTAACAATGGTTAAATTGTATTACCTTTAAGTCTCTAATAAATTGTGCAGTAACGGCACTTCTGACGGTCTCACAGCTGTAAAATGCGTGTTTTTCTGTAATTGCTCTGTACAATCCACTCGCGGATTGACTCGAATCGAGCTTAAAATCCAATGAAGTTTCTCCGCCGTCGAGAGAAAGATAGACTAGATGAAACATCCGTCTCTGAGAAGTAGCGCTTTGTATAGCCGTGTAGGGTATGCTAAAAAGAAAAAAAAATAATTGTAAATCATTATTTAAAAAACTCTTAATTTAATAAATTCTTAATCATTCACGCAGAATTTTGAATAAAAAATTCTCATTTTTAGCTAACGAACATTTTTTATTATATATATAAAATTGAAAAACAATTTTGCTTCCCGAATTTTCAGGTTTTAAATTTCGTTTTTTTAGTAAGCAAAAATTATTTTCTTCGTTGATTTTAAATAAATTTTATAATCACGGCACAAATGTCGTAGAACTATGCTCTGAGAGGTGCTGCCACTAGTGCCAGCTGTATAAACTAATTATATGATTATGTTTAAAAATATAATCTCTTTGACTTTATTTATTAAAATATTTTTTAAATTTGAATTACGGTCGTTAACGGGATGTTTAATGATTCGTAGGCACAAATTTAAAGGTCTTTTCCAGATTTTTCAGGTCAATGAAGCAAGTTTCTCCAGGTTTTCAGCGTAATTTTTGTTGGCCGACAATTTCTATACACATGCATTTTATTAAATACTTCAAAATAAAAAATAAGATTCAAAATAAAATTTGCAATTCACTACAAAATTGTACGTAATTTATTTTAAAATCAATGTGAAATCTTTAAAATCCTTTAAATGTTTTGAAATCTTTGTGAACTCTTTGAAGTCCACGAAATCTTTTAGAAGTCTTTTAAAAGCTTCTAGAAAAAGCTTTTAAAGCTTCTATCTTGTGAAACCTTTTCAAATCTTTGATATCTTTTAAAAATTGTTTGAAAACTTTAGAAAATTCTGGAATCATTGAAATCTTTGAAATTTGATGTTCCACACCTTTGTGAAATCATTTGAATCTTTGAAATACTTGCAATCTTTGTGAAACCTTTTGAAAATCTTGATAACTTTTAAAATCTTCTAAAACATTTTGAAACCTTTTGAAATATTGTGCAATCTTCTGAAAACTTTTGAAACATTTTGAAATACTTTAAAATCTTCAGAATCTTTGAAATCTGACGCAGATCTTTTTTGCGAAATTTTCTGAATATTTACGAAATATTTTTATATCTTTTGGAACTTTTTCAAATTTTTGATATATTTCTGAAACTTTTGAAATCGTTTAAAATCTTTTGACAATTTTTAAATCTGATGCACATGCCTTTGGAAAATCTTTTAAATCTTTGTGAAATCTTTTGTAATCTTTGAAATATTTGTGAAGTATTTGAAGTTCTTGAAATATTTGTGAAATCTTTTGAAAGTTTTAGATACTTTCTGAAATCTTTCGAAAACCTTTTGAAATCGTTTGAAACCTTTGAAATTTTTTGAATCTGATGCACTGCTTTGTGAAATCTTCAGAAATCTTTTGAAATATTTTGAAACCTTCGAAAATCCTGTGAAACCTTTTAATGTCGTTCAAAATTTTTGGGAATCTTTAAAATCTGATGTATAAAGCCTTTATTAAATCACTTGAATTTTTTTAATCTTTTAAACCATTGTGAGATGTTTAGAATCTATGAAATACTTGAAATCTTTGTGAAATATTTGGATTTTTTAAATCTTTGAAACCTTTCTAAAATTCGTACGAAATCTTTTGAAATCTTCTAAAATCTTTTGAAACCTTTTGACAAAATTGAAATTTTTCTGAAATCTTAAAAACCCTTTCAAAACCCGTTAAAATCTTTAGAATGTTTGAAATTTTAAGTACTGCACCTTTGTGAAATTTTTTGAATTTTTGCGAAATCGTTTGTAATACTTGAAATTTTTGTGAACTCTTTTTAAATCGTTTGAAAACTTTTGAAATCGTTTGAAATCTTTTGAAATGTTTTAAATCTCATGCATATGCCTTTTTGAAATCTTTAAAAATATTTTAAAACTAAATCTTTCTGAGATGTTTGAAATCTTTGAAACCCTTGTAATCTTTGTGATATCTTTTGAAAACTTTTTTAAATCTATGAATTCTTTCTGAAGTTTATGGCTAATAATTTGAAATCTTTTAAAAGCTTTTGAAACTTTTTGAAAACATTGAAATCTTTTGAAACCTTCTTAAATCCTTTAAATACTTTATTCCTTAAATTTTTTGCATCTCTGCGATATATTTTGTAATATTTTAAATTATTGTAAAATCCTTTAAAAGCTTTTCAAATCTTTCTGAAATTTTTGCGAAATCATTTGAAATTTTCTCAAACGTTTTGAAACTTTATGATATCTTTGAAATATGATTTACACGACTTTTTAAATTTTTTTAAAATTTTTCATATACCTTAAATTATTTTAAGATGCTTGTAATCTTTGTGAAATGTTTGAAATTCTTATAAAATCTTTCGAAAATTAAAAAAAATCTTTGAAATCTTTCTGAAATTTTTGCGAAATCGTTTGAAATCCTTGAAATCTTTGAGAGATCTTCGGATTTCAATCAAATCAAGATTTTATTAGCAAAGAATAATAAAAATCCAATTAAAGGAACTCATGAATAAATCAAGGAGAATGAGAGGTTTTCAAGTTTTTCAATGTAGACACCTTGCTTATATACACTAAAAAAATTGACAATTAAAATATTTGTTTAAATAAAAATTTGATTAATCTACATATTAAAGTATTTATTCGTTCTGTGTATCTAAATGAGATTCAAAATACTCACTTTTGGGTCTCTTCTTCCTGACTGCGATAAACTGTAATTCCGTGAGGTCCAACACCGATCATAGAAATTCCATTATGTCCGAATTTACTGTGAAACATTTCTTGACCAAATGTATCCAAATTAGAAACTTCTTTCAGCAACCAATATTCAGCAGTCGATGTTTTCATGCCCTGGAAAATAATTCTTATCAATTATGAGAACCGTAACTGCTCTGGAATTTCTTACTTTCATCGTTAAGATAATATTGGCCATTAAAATTTCAGAACGAATGTTATTAATTAATTCTATAAGCAAATCATATGATCAAATGTACATCGCGGACATTTGTAAGCAGAGAGACCTTTTTCTTTCTGCTGACCTTGTTATAAATATATCAACAATGAGAAAAAAGAAACTACAAGGAAATATAGTTTTAAAAAAAAATTACACTTTTGCCAAGAATTTTTTCTATTGCATAATAAATTACATTGAACTGTAGTTCGATTATTGAAAATTGAAGAATAATTAATTTTACAGAACGATTCTGAATATGTTCAAAATTAAGTAAGTTATCGATTTTAACGTTAAAAACTGAAGTTTTTCCATCAAAAAGCTTCAGCACTTGAACTTTATAAACTATTCTTAATCTTAAAATAATTTTAAATTAATAGCTATATTAATAATTAAACGCTCTTATTCAATTTCAAACCATATTCAAATATTGTATCAATAAAAAATATTCAACTTTCAACCAATTCAATTTGAAATTTTTTGATTAAAGAAAATACTTTTATTTCGATAATTAGCAATATTTCACTTTTCATTTAAAATGACAAATTATAAATCAAACATTCGGAACTAAACAGTTTGAGCGTGAATTATTTGAAATAGAAAGCCTTGTGAACCGTTAAAATTTCAGCGAGCTAAATTTAAACTTTAAATATTTCAAAAATTCAGAATTTAAAATTTTGCAGTTTAACGGCATTATATTTTCTAACGGACTTTAATAGAAATCATTAGATTTTAAGGAATTTCTACGGATTTTAACCTTGCAGTATGGACGTGCGGTCTCACAGACCGCACCATGCTTCTGAGACATAAGTCACCCCACTCTCCCGGCTTTACACGGTCCGTAAGACCGCACGTCCACGACAGCGTCAAAAGTTTATATTTCTGTTTCAATTTGTTTGAAGGTATTTAAAACGCAAGATATGACACACAAATAACTCTGAGCTTCATGGGTGTAACCCCGAGTACGAATCACAGCCGCATAGCCGTGCGGTCTTTCAGACCGCAGCTCCAGGCCCAAAATGACCGATTCGCAGCGGATGCAAAAAAACCTAGTTACAGCTCTCTCAATTATTTCGTAAAGTTATTTATATTTTTATTTCAAATTAGTAATAAAAATCGAAGCTTGCACCCGGAACGAAATAATTAAAATGCACTGAGACCCTTTAATCGCACTCCCTTCTATAGCCCTTCCGAGAATTGTCGTCGCGCCGCAGGTGGATGTAACAGTAGCTGCGCGGGGTCTCCCCTTGTCATTTAAACGAGCACTCAGGCGTGAACAAGCAAAAGCTGAGCGGTCTCTAAACGGTAACCAACATTTTGAACATAGGATATGCTTTCAAAAAAAGAGATTGACAGAATTCTAAAATATTTTTTTTAATCGCGTCAAATTTTTTATTTATTCCATTTTCAACGCTTTAAACTTAAAATTGAATAACTATTATTTACGGAGGTTTTGAACCATTTAGATTTAAAATGATAAAATTCCACATAACTAAAATATTTTAATGCCATTTTTGAATGAAAATGCAGAATCTGAAGAAATTCAACTTTACGAATTTTTAACTAAAAAGATTAATTTTCTACCAAAAGACGCATTTTCAACAAATTACATGAATTTTTAACCAAATAGTTACACTCAACTAAAAAAGTTAAAGTTTTCAACCAATCATGAAATAGTTAAATTTTAAGTGAAAAAGAATAATTTTGAACAACAAAAAAAAACGAAAGTTTCAACCAAATAATGTCCTTTAAACCAAAATTATTTATCTAAGCAAACAAAAAATATTGTTTTAAATAGTAGTTCAACTTTAAAAGTAGTTTCGATAGAAAAAAAGAAAATCTCTACCCTCTCAAAAGGACGAATTTTCCAAAAAACAAAAAAATTTCAACTATTATTTTAATCTTCGACCAAGAGAACTTAAAATTTTCAACAAATTAGTTCAACTTTTAACTAAATAGTTGACATTTAAACTAAAAAAAATTTCAATCACAAAAAGCTAAATTCAACAGAATAGCTGAATCCTCAATGAAATATATAATAGTTGATGTTTCAGCAAAACAAGATTTTAAATAAAAAACAGTTGAATTCAGCCAAAAATACAAATTTTTAATCAAGCAGTTGAAGTCTTACACAAAAACAACTTTCAACCAAACATTTGCCAAAGCAAAGTTGTTAAATTTTTTTTAGAAATAATCCCTAATTTCTAGTAATTATCTAAGAGAGGATAGTTAAGAACATTGATAAATTATTAAACAATTCCGCTTGTTTACTCACATCAGTTATTACCTTACTAAGTGAAAATTGAACAAAGAGATAAAAAAATCATTTAAAAACGCAACTATCTAACCTTAATATAGAAGAAGACATTTATATACAATAAGAATTTATTTAAACAACTATTTTTGCTAAATTGCAAAAATTATTAGCTTACCCTAAGTGAAAAGTGGACAAAAAGTTGCAAATTGCCGAAAAACTGCAACTTCCTTGCATTATATTAGAGTATTGATGTTATTTTGTCGACCAGGTTAATAATTTCATTAGATTCTGATGTTAAACTTTGCCGATTACTAGTTAAATTATTTTTGGAGAAATAAGAAAAAAACTGCCTAGTGGTATTCTCGGATTCAAATTTCAGGCATTGCTCTCATAGAATATTACTATAAATAATAATAAATGGTTTATACATTTCTTTATTTTAAATTTAATTGATATTTGCTTCGCTTTAGCTGAGAAATTATAAATAAATATTACAAAAAAGTTTTACTAAAAGAAACAGCTACAATCTCATTTATATTATGGGTTTTTTGAGACCCTATAAAATAAACTTGTGGGAGTAAAATGGATGAAGTGAATTTTTATTCGGATTCTGTAGCTACGAGGGTAGTTCAATAAGTCCTTAGAATGAAGTATAAAAACAATTTTTTTTGGGTAAATTTTTTTTTATTTTTCAACATAATCTCCTTGGAGC
>NC_046664.1:34292666-34294667 GCF_010883055.1 Belonocnema kinseyi | reverse complement strand
GATATATCTAGTCGGGAGTGGTGCTGACTGAAAACAGTTGATTTGGAGCGATTCGCGCGCCATATGTTGGTCATTCTAAGGACTTATTGAACTACCCTCGTAATTCTGGAGAGAAGTGTTGAGTTTCAACACGATTTAACTAATATTGATGATTCTGAATAAAATTCACAGAAACATCTATTTTTTTATGGGAATTACACTCAAATTCCAATATAAAACCTCAGATTTACGCCCTTCCTAGAACTGATAGCCTCCACAGTTTCGTGATTAGAGGAGCCGCGGAGCCGAAAGAGAGGATATGTTAAGTCGAGCGTGACAAACAGCTCGAGGGCCGCACTCTCAACGTCTTAGTTGCATCAGGTTGCGTCATGCTTCCAAATACAACCGAAATGATTAACGCGACCCTGTCTATTTACGTTTAAATTCCTTCAATTTAGAACCAAGGCCAAGGCAAGCCCTGCCCGAAACCAATACCACCAATAACATTTTTTCAACAAAAAAACACAATTATTATTTGTTTGTTGATTTTTTAGATCAATAGAGTGAATTAAAATTACCTTGATCTCCTTATGCTGTTGAACTATTCGATGTAAAAAGTCGTGAGGTTTTGGCTCGTATGGCTCAGCCGGTTGTATGTGGCAGCACTGAGAATAAAGTGCATGAGGTGGTTGCAAGGTATCGCAATCACCACCATCGGCTTGAGCAATTAGAGCTACCAAACGGGCTACGGATACCCAATCGGAAACCTTCAATCTGCCCTCCACTAGTTCCAAACGGGAATGTAGGTAAAATTGATGCCTGAAATCAAAATCAAAAATATTTACCATCCTTTAATAATAATCAAGAGATATACATTCATTTTTAATATTATGAAATTATTATTTTTCAAATTAATTCAAAATACGTGAGAAATATTTGACTAACTAAGATAATAATTTCACGTTACGCATGCGATTTTGGATTTAAGGGGAAATATAATTTGAAATTAAGAATAGAAATTTTTAGTAACTAATTTTTTTATAAGTTTTTGAACACGTAAATTCTCTGGAGAAAAATCAAGGACTTGAATATTTTTGATGTGTCAGAAAAAATCTAGAACATTTTTAAGAAATGTTTGTTATTTTACAGGAATTTACAATATATTGGAACAAATCCGAGTCAGTTTAAAAGATGCTTACAAGTTTCAGAAGTTTGGAAAACATTTATAAACATTTAATAAATTTTCGCAAATCTGTTCAAATTTGAAAATATTTTTAATCTCTTTAAAATTTCTTAAATTCCTAAGTATGTTTTTAAATGATTATGACTTTTTACAAAATCCGACATTTTTTAAATCTGTTCAAGTTTACAAGATTTGAAATATTTCTGACTCTTCAAAACTTCTCAATTAAAAATTTGACTACGATACTAGAGACCAATTTCTTTTTCAATTTATCAATTTGGGTAGAAAATAAATGTTGTTTGTTGAAAATTCGTTATTGTTGTTAAAGATTGAACTATTTTGTTAAAAACTCCTATTTTTTATTTTAATTCAACTAGTCAAAAAATTGCCTTTCAGTAGAAAAATAAGCTACATTTGGAATAAAAATTCATATTTAATGGTATAAAAAAAGTGATCACTCTTGGCTAAAAATTCATCTCTCTTGGCTAAAACGAACTATATTCAACTGTCTTCTAGAAACGTGTCTTTTTGGCATAAAAATTAACTATTTTGTTGAAAATGAAAACTACTAAATTATTTTGTGTCGATCATATTGCCCTTCAATGAATCGACATGGATTTGAATTTTATTTTTTTTTAACGGAAAAGAAAATGAGGAAAAATTATTGGAGGGGTGTAAGGGATGCGAAGGGAATTAGGGAAGGGGGAGTAGAGTGAGCGAGAAAAAATTAATAGAGAAGTAGGAAAAGTGAGGAAAAGTGAGGGGAGGAAAAAGTAGGAGTAGTGTGGAAAAATTAGTGGAGGAGAATTAGGGGAGATTACCGTGGACTTAGGAGAAGT
>NC_046664.1:34277121-34292566 GCF_010883055.1 Belonocnema kinseyi | reverse complement strand
AGGAGAAGTGAGGGGTAATAAGGGGATGGTAGGTAGGAGAAATGAGGGGTTGGGAAGTGAGGAGATGGGAGTAGGGAAGTGAGAAGAAATGAGGGGAGGGCAAGGGGGGAACTAAGGAAAGAGTAGAAGTAACCGAATATGATGGGAGGGGATCTTTGAGAAGTATGGAGTAATGAGAGGATGTAAGTAGGAGAAGTGTGTGTAAGTGAAAGCAAGTAGAGGAAATGATTAGAAAAAAGGGGAAGTAGGGGAATTTAGATAAATTAGGGGAGGGAAAGTATTGGAGGGTGAGACTCGAACGATTTAATTAACGTAATAATAGGCTACAAAACCCTTTTTTCTACAACAATGGCATCTACTATGAATAATTTTTTTTGAGTTACGGCGTTCTTTCAAAACAGGACAGAGTATCGATGCTCAATGGCAATACAATATACTAATTTAATCCGATTTTCTCAAAACTATAAGGGAAATATGAATTCTGTGATGGATGGTGAAAAATGCGGTCGAGGGGAGATATACCAAATTTTATAACAAAAGAGAAAATATAGAAGATAAAACGAAGAAAATTAGAGAGACAGAAAAGAAATGAAGGAATGAATGCAGTGGTGGAAATAAGTCGTGGATGGAATGCTTTCATTTATATGTAATTCCAAGGAGTTTTCAGGATCGATGCGATATTCCGTCTGGCGAAGAGACTACAAAAACAGAGGGCTTAACGAGAATAAACAATACCCTGGAGAAAGCAGGAAAGAAAGAAAGAAAGCCGAGAAAGAATGAATTCATTATGAATGCCTTCAAGTCAATTTCCTCGAGAGAAAGAATTCAAGACAGATATATCTTTTTCAGGGGAATGATACATTTCAGTCGATCTGATTTACTTCATTCCTCTCATCCCAGAACCTTCATTATTCTTCGTTTTTTTATTTAAAATAAAAGAAGCAATTTTAAATGAATAATGCATGGACCGTTTTTCCTGAAATTTGTATTAAATATACTAGTAGTAAATTAACGCGTAATCACGTTTCTGGATTTTAATATCCCAAGTGCGAAGTCACATACGGCCCAGCATTGGCCCATAGTCGGCAAAAAGATTGCCGAAGCTCGGCTGTCATCATCGCGCCAATGACGGAATGATAACTATGGCCTGCACTTGGCAGCCAAGGTTTGGCTGCCATTGTCGGCCCAACACTGGGTACCAATATCGGACCAACCTGTATGCCGGAGTTAATTCAAAAACTGATAAAAAATCCTTGAATTTTTCTTAAAACCCATCTTCTTTATCCATTCCTCATTATACGACTGCATATCATTCGAATATTATTTATAATTTCAAGAATTGAAACTTTTATTAAACATTTTGGTTAATTTTAGCGACTACTGCTACAGTCTTAGGATATGACAAAAAAGGTATTTAAAAAATAAATGTTTATGTATTGCGAGTATTTTGAATATGAATATTGATGGTCCTGTTTAGATTGAATACATATATTACATTTTGAACATTATATTACAAATAAAATTTCTAACGCTACGGGGTATCGAACCTATGTCTATATACTTAAATCTATCGCCTAGCAGTCGAGAGTGCTAACCACTTCGCTAAACCGACAAGTTCAAACCCTGTGAAAAAGTAATCCTCATAAAGTACAGTTCAGAAAAGTTATTGTAAATCTAAAATACACGAACTGTTAACAGGAATATCAATAAAAATTTTTTAAAATAAATACTTTAAATCGATTACAATTTTTCTTCGCGTAATATTTCGTTCTCTCCGCTGTAGGCTACTTTACAAGTTTTAGAAATGACAGGAAATGTAATTTATCATAATCATTCAAAATTTCTAATGACAGAACTTAAAAATTTCATCATGGATTTTGACTATTTTTCATCAACCAAATTTTTATCTTTCGTGTAAGATTGGTTTTTTAGGTGCTAAAAGTGAGACTTGGCGCAATAAAGTGCCGATGTTGGGCCAAGCATCGGTGGATGATCGGAAAATATAAATAGCCAATATAGGCTGCCAGAACTGGTGCAACATTGGGCCGATTAAAATGCCGTTATTGGCCCAATATCGTTAGCCGAATTCTGGCTGCCAAAATTGGACCAACACTGGGACGTGTATTCAGCTCCGGGAATTCGCACTTGGGTTGTTTTTTAGGTTCTAAAAGTGAGACTTGGCGCAATAAAGTGCTGATATTGGGCCAAACATCGGTGGAGGATCGGCAAATATAAATAGCCAATATAATTAGCCAATATAAATAGCCAATATAGACTGCCAGCACTGGCTCAACATTGGACCGATTCAAATAAAACATAGTTTGCTGTGGTAAAAGTGACACTTGGCCCAGTAATGTGTCGTCACTGGGCCAGGCTTTAGCGGATCCTCGTGAAACATGTTTCCCCGTATTAAAAGTGAGACTTGGTGCAATAAAGTGCCGATACTGGGCCAAGCATCGGTGGAGAATCGGCAAATATAAATAGCCAATATAGGCTGCCAGCACTGGCTCAACACTGGGCCAATTAAAATGCCGATATTGGCCCATTATCTTTAGCCGACCTTTGGCTGCCAAAATTGGACCAACGCTAGGCCGTGTATTTAGCTCCGGCAATTCGCACTTGGGATAACGTTAAAGTTTCACAAGTTTAAGTAAAACGAATTTTTTTATTTGTATATCAAAATTTATAAATGAATTTAAATTTTATCCCAAGAGAAGAAATTTTTAACGCTTTTTGATTTCGAATATCTAAATATATAATCAAATTGATACATAAAAAAAATAATTTCGATCACCGGAAGCGTGTCAAATTTGACCAAGGTTGCACGCGAAAACGCTCCCACCACAGAAAAAACAGAACATAAATTTTACATCGATTTCCGACGAAAGATTCTCTGCAAAAAAAATAAACTTCACAGGATAAACTTTACACAAATATCGGTTAAACTTTCTTTTGTTTCTCCATTACAAACACATGTTTTTTGAAAGACGCGAAGTTGGCTAAACAAAACTTTATCGCTTTAAAAAATTACCTGCAACAAATTTTATTCTTAGTTTTTTCTGTGACGCAGATAGACTGTCAATTTTAATACAAAACCATACCAGTGTACCATTTTTGGACTTTCGATTTAAGAACGTGTGTATACTGGGGCAGGTTTTATGAAATTTAACACTTGTTCGATATTCGGAAAGTAAATTTTGTCTTTTCTTTTAGAACCTTTGGATAATATGTATTTAAATCCAAAATCTAAAAATGGTACCCTTTTTTGGGTTTCTATTAAAACCAGAGAGTCTAAGTGCGTTAGAGCTTTTAGACGAGCAGTTTTGGTCCAATATGACACTTGCCCGGCATTCAGAAATAAAAATTTTAATTTTATTTTAAAATCCTTGGATATTATTTTTTGAAATCTGAAGTCCAAAAATGGTACCCTTTTTTGGGTTTCTATTAAAACTGACAGATCTACGTGCGTGAGAGCGTTTAGAAGGGCACTTTTGGTAAAATATAATTCGCTTCCTGGTCAGCACTATTGACTCATTCATCTGTTAAAACGACTGTTTTGTAAGTAGAAATGACTAAATTTTCAGTCAATGCATGCTTACTCAATTTAATCAGTCAAATTTTGACTGATTTAAATTCAGAGTGTAGCGCGCGAACCATGATTGCTAGTGAAGTAAGAATCACATAATTTCTTGTAACTTTTTTGGATATGGTAATAAATATTAGGAATAGGTCAAGGGAAGGAATTCGATTCTGAAGCCTTTTGACTCATGAAGACTATAAAAAGAGCAATGAATCTTCGAATAAAGCCTGTACTCAAAAGAAAGGAAGGAGACATAATAGGGGAGCTGGAGCTTTCGTCGACAAACAAAAAAAAAACTGGGAAAAAAAGCAAAATATATAACATCTGAATTTGCTGGCGTATCAGAAGCGACGTGGCTTTGGGGATATAAATCAGAAGTTATTACAATGGTATTGTTGGACATGCAGATAGTAGATCGCGTTTCACCGATATTGGATTCTGCAAGAATATTCTATGATTGTGTTCACGACTCGCTTAGTCAGAAAATAAACCACCATCGATGTTAGGGTCCAGGTACCAGTTTCTGGGAAAAGAACATTTTCAATTTTGATATAAGAATATCTGAAAATAAATCAGATTCTCTCATTTCCCTTTTAATGATTTTACTTCCTACATGCGATAACTAAATAAATATGGAAAATATGGGAAAATTTATGAATCGCCTAACTTGGAACAGGGAAATATCGAATGAATTATAATTTTGAGTTGAGATATAGAACTTTAGTAAAGAAGTATTATTTTGAATGTAGGACAAGGGATTTCCGTAAAGAATTACAATTTTCACTTTGGGACAGGGAATTAGCTTAGTGGGTTAGAGCACTGCACATCAAGCGATCTGCAGACCTAGGTTCGAATTCGAAGAGAGGTAGATGGAAACTTTTTTCACAGCTAAACACTATAACCATTTTGGTTTAGATTAGTAGATCGAAAATCGTAATTCCATCGAGCAAAGTAAAGAATTATCACTTTTATTTTGAGTATACTTTAGAAAAGGAAATTTCATTCAGAATGATAATTTTCACATTAGAGCAGAGAGTTTCCGTAAAGAATTATTTATGATGTTGACAAACAGATGATCAGAGTTGGGATGTTTTTTTATATCTCGTAGATTCTCTACTGAGATTCCATTGGATGAGGATGAATGTTCATTTGCCAATGGCGACCCGTTTTCGAAAAAAAAACTTTTTTTAAAAATTATTATGCAAAATTATGTAAATGTAATATTTTTAACACCTGTTTTAAATCTAAATTTAACTCATCTAAATTGAAGAAAAATTCATTATCAACTTTTTGAAAAGTTCAAGTTTTAAAAGTTAAAAATTCCACTCTTGTGAATTGGAGAAAATTGAAAACTGACATTTCAACTTGAACTTTCTTCAAGTTTTAACAGCTGAATGTTTAATTATCCATTTTCAACAGTTGAGTTTTCGGCTAATGAAATTTTTTAACCACAGTGCTACGTGACTTAAAAGGACCAGCCTGATAGGACAATAATCAAAATAACTGAAGAAAATTCAAGGGTCAAAAAGTCCTTTTTCAACTTTCTTCCAAATTGAAAATTAAACCCCTGACAATTGATCTTTTTAAAAATTCAAAAGATGAAATTGCAACTATTGAAAATTGAAGAAATATTATAATTTATTTTTTCAACAATTTAATTGAACGGGAATTTGGAAAAATAATTTTAATTCGGATTTAGAAGGGAGTTAAAACAATCCCTGTTCAAAGTTAGAATTACAATTATTTTACATAACTGTCTGTTCCAAATCAGAATTTCATCTCTTTTGACCAAAGATTTTATGATGTTCCAACTATATGGTTCTATTTTTTTCCAAAATTCCTTGTTCCAAATAAGAAATCTTTGGAATATTTTTTTAATTGACTGCGAAAAATTACTAACTTTCCGGGGGAATCTGAGAAATTAACGGGAATTTAAAATCATTCATCCAGTTAAATTTCAAAATCAAAAGTTAAGGAGAACAAACTTTAAGGAATCTAGTCAACTAAACGAAACTAATAATTTATAAATTGGTTTTGAAATTGAAACATTTCTCTTGTGAGTTTGAAACAAGATCGTGAGTTCAAGAAAATCTGGAAGATTTATCCACTTTTTATGATCATTCTCAGCACTAAATGAGCTTCGCACAGCACTCTGGTAACTAATTCAACTCCTTGGAGAGTTAATTAGTGACGAGAAATCTAAAAGGTTCTAAGGTAACCTAGAGTCAGCCATTTGTGAATCATCATTTTTCCATTTTTAGAACCTAGAACCTAGACCTAGACTCTTGCAGTACTTCCATGAAGATTTTCCTTCGAGTTTCCTTAACCGAAGCAGCCATACATGGAGAACGAGAAAATGTGGCCATAAAGAGGAATTTCCGCTTCATTTCCGCACTTAGTGCCATTTTTACTTCCTTTCTCCCATCAGCTCATTTTTATTAGACAAATCTTAAAAAGTGGTTCAAAGAGCGTTCTCTGATAAATAATTCCGATTTATATTTCTTCATTCTTAATTCAAGTTGGAATAATATACCAGAATCAAAAGTATATCAGAGATAGTACAAAATTACAACTTCAAATTTGATTTTCAAGGTGTCGGTCTACCTCACAGATTATTTAAAATTTTCGATAATTTTCCGGTTTTCTGCCTGTATATTGTTACATTTTTCGCTCAATTTAAAAGGGTTCAGTTTCAAAGATTTCTAATTTGGGAAAGAGAATTTTGTAAACGAATTATAATTCTGAAGTTTTAAATAGATTTTTATAAATCAAAATTACAATTATTTTCCGTATCTTGTCAAAAATTACCTCCTCAAAGAAAAATTACATTTTTTACGAAACTTCCTGTTCCAAAGTTACAAGGAGATCAAAAATGTTTAGACCTTGCTTTTAATACGAAATTAACTTTTTTCTTGAATTACCAAATGTAGAATATTGAAACAAAAATTAAATTTTTAGTATTTACATTTTCAAAAAAGTTAAAAATTAGATTTTCAACGCTCGAATTTTCATATGTTAAAAATTCCATTGTTTAAAATGCAACCGTTGGAAATTGAAGAAAGTTAATAGTTGAATTTTCAATAGATGAATTTTTAATAGTTGAAAAGTCGACTGTGAATAATTGAAGAAATTTGAAAATTAAATTTTCTTCAATTTCCCAAAGTTGTAACTTTAACAGTTGAAAAGTCAACTCTTGAAAGATGAAGAAAATTAAATTTCCAATCTACTTTGTTTTTTATAGCTGCACTTTCACCTTTTGCATGTTAAAAATTGAATTTTTAACAGTCACACTTTTAAAAAGTTGAGTTGTCAACTGCTGAAGATAGAAGAAAATTGATTTTTAAATTGTTGCAATTTCATCAATTGAAAAGCCAGCCGTGGAAACCTGAAGAAAATTCATAATTGAACTTTCAACCGTTACAAAACTCAAGAAAGCTAAACTGTTGAAAATGAAAGAAATTTGAAAATTCAATTTTTAGTTTCTCAACAGTTTAATTAAAATTTTTTAAAATTCCGAACTGATAACTAAAAAAAGCTAAGAATTCAATTTTCGATTTTCTTCAAATTAAAAAAAGTTGAATGTTTATCTGTTAAGAAATCAACTTATGAAAATGCAAGAAAATTAATAATTGAATTTTCGGCAGATGAGCTTTTAATAGTTAAATAGTGAATTGTTGAAAATAAAATAAAATTGAAAATTGAATTATCAAATATTAGAAAATTCAATTTTCATCTTCCTTCAATTTTCTACAGTTGATTTTTATATTATATTTTATATATTAATTTTCTTCCTGGTCGTGACATGCTGGGTAATATAAAAACCCAAAAGATTTTACATTGTTTTCTGTTAAATAAATGTCAAATTTTCTTTGAGAGATCATTTCGTTCAGTTTCGTTCCGAATTTGTAGAGGAAAGTCGGGAGACCGCACGTCCACACTGTCATACTAATTTGCCACTTTTTGCTCAAATGAGGGATAATCAGAACTTACAATTTTGTTTTGAAACAGAAATATAAAATTACAACGTTACAGTGATTGTATAGTCTCACGGACTGCCTATTAGCTTTCAATTGAGATTACTGGCCATTTTTACGAGGGACCACAGGTTATCCTCCTACATCGGCGAAAGCACAACTAAAAATAAAGCCACTAATAATGGCAGCCGTGAGGCTGACTAGTGGGTGGAGGGTACCACATATCAGGACACGGTGCGGTATGTGAGACCGCACGTCCACACATAAGATTAAAACAAAAATAGTAACTTATAATTATTATAGTTCGCCATTTAGTACTAGAGAATGGCGGTTGTTATCATTTTATTAAAAGTAGACGCCTCAGTCCCACCCTGAGGGAAATGATTAACAATTTTAGTTTTTTCATTGCACTGGAATAATTTTGGAGGAAAATTGTATTTATCCAGCTGGAAACAAGTCGGTGTCAGAAACAAAATCGTCGTCGACTTTTGTACGGCTTTCTTCGGGTTTTGCTTACACGCGGGAAAGCTGGTTGGGTTCTCCGGTAGCACCGAGCCAGGAAACTGGAACCGGGAAAACTTCGCCGAGAGGGATTATTCTCTAGGGACGTAAACCAGGGAAGCGTAATTAGCTCCGGGTTAATTAGTTGTACCATACAGTGACGACACCGACTCTAATTCGTCGTTAAAATTTTCCACTACCAAGTATGAAATTTGCGATTACACCTCACAGAATTCCAAAATCTGTTTATGTACTTAGTCCAAGTAGATAAATACAATTAAAATTGTCAAAAACTTTCAATTATTTTTTTCTTACATTGTATCTTTCCGGTCATTTCCGGGATTTGAAATATTTTTTATAAATTTAATAAGTTTAAATTTATGAAAACCAAAGATTTAAAGTTAAAAAATTTTATTGTCAAACGTACGATATTGTACTGTTTCATATTGAAAGCTTTTTTAAGTTGAAATAATTCAATTTCAGGGACTACTGAAAAATAAAAACAATAAAAAATCCAGACACTTAAAAATTCACGAAAAAAAAGACTTTTCGAAATAGAAAATTCCCAAAATTAGTAAATTCCAGACATTCAAAAATCCCGAAAAAATCGCCAAACAATTTATAATAATAACGAATTTGAAAACTCCCGAATAAGAATATATTCTCCAATTCGGGATTTTTTATTTCGGCAATTTTATCATTTCGGGGATTTTCCAATATTTTATTTTGAAACTATTTAAATTCAGAAATGTACAACTATTAGGGTTTTAAAATAATAAAGTAAAATCTTTAAAGATTCAATTCACAATTGTTAAATTTAAGCACTATTAACTTTTTTTTGTTTAGTTTATAAAATTTAGACTTAAAATGAATTATAAAATGTCTAAGGTTTTGTATTACAAATTCTTAAATCAGCTTTTAATTCCGAACTGAATAATTTTTAACAATTTAAATTTGAAGTCAAAACTGAATTTGAAATTCAGATTGTTTTATAAGACACTTAATAAGTTATAAGAACGAATTTTCTATGTAAAAACACAAATTTTGAACAAAACAGTTGCATTTTTTATAAAATAAGATGACTTTTAAACAAAATATTTTAATTTTCAACCAAATGGTCAAATTTTCAAATAAAAGATAATAAACATCAACCAAAAAAAGTTACATTCTCAACCAAAAAGTTGAATTTCAAGCTGAAAAGGCGAATTTTTTAGAACACAGCTAAATGATCAGTCTAAAAAGTTGAATTTTTAACAAATAGATCCTTTTAAGCAAAGAAGATGAATTTTAAAACCAAACAGTTGAATTAAAAGAATTAATTTGTTAATCGAACTGTTGCATGCACAACCAAATAGTTGGACTCTCTATGGAAAAATAAGAATTTAAAAAGAAGTAGTTGGATTAAAAACAAAATTTCAAGAAAAAATAAGATTTTTTATAAGAAAGTTTAGTTTTCAACGAAAAATGTAATTTTTAAAGAAGAAAGATGAATTTTCAACAAAAAATATTACTTTTCTACCTTACAAGTAGAATTTTCAACCCAAAGGATGAATTTTCTATCCAAAAAGACGAATATTTAAAAAGTAGTTAAATTTTCAAGCAAGGAAAATACATTTTTAACAAAATAATTAAATTTCCAATAAAAAATAGTTGGGTTTTCTTATTGGGTTCTATTAATTGAGTTTGTATTTAAGCAAAACTAGAACAACAAATAAAGAGGTAAAGGGGAATTTTCTGGAAAACAGGGGAAAATATTTTTAAAAAGAGGAAGTATTTAATAAAAGAGAAAAAAAGAAAACAGGGGATTGAGTGTGATCATTGTAATTGAGTTTAATCAATTTTTATTTTTCCAACATTTCTGGCTTAAACATGTGCAACTGTTCAGACTTGAAATTTGAAAAAAATTAAAATTTTGAATACTGATGCACGAAATTAGAAAATGTTCAATGTCAAACCATGCGTCGCATGGAAACGGAAAAAGTTAAATTAAAAAAAAAAGAATTCTAGAGTTCGTGGTCTCGAATTATATCGAAATATGTCAAAAAAGTATATTTGAAAATACAAAATTGTTTTTTTTTTAACTGAAGATTAAATTTCTTATCGCAATCTGCAGCCGATTCTCTTCTAATTTATAGTCAGTGTCACTGAGAAAATGTGAATCTGTAAAATTGTAATCTCAAAACTCATGGATGATTTACTTGGACTTGGACAATTTTTTTAGAACAATTTTTTTAGCCTTATTCCGAAACTCAATATCTAGGGAGTGAATTTTTATTTTTGATTCAAACTGAAGATTAGAAATTTTCTCGCAATCCGCAGCCGAGTCTGTTTCAATTTCTGTTCAGTATCACTTACAGATTGTCAACTTCCACATATGTTTCCTGCAATCTGAATGACTTTTTTAAATAAAACTGTTTTGGTAGTAATTTTTTAACACTGGTAATTTAGATTTTACAGAATATTTTTTTGCTTAGCTGAAAAATTCCCACTGATGAAGAAGCATTTGAATATTTAATAATATTTCCCATTAAACAATCGTTAGAAATATTTTCATCGGAAGACCCTCGGGGGTAACCAAATACATCAACTCTATTGATTTCCCTAGTGTGGGTGAGCTGTAATTTCTTGGCAATTGCCACGAGATATGTCATTATTAATTAACATTCTCCGTCGAGCCTATCTGGTCCGCAAATGATATTTCCGTTGAAGTACCAGCACCATTATTAATCGCATCAGTTTCACTTAACTCCTTTTCTTGCTACATAATTAAATCGGAAAAGGCAATGCGACAATTTCACGACATTGCAATCCTTTCCTCTCTGAAGTCAAACTTTATTATAATTCATTGACTTTCAAAAAATGTAGTTTTTTTTTATAAAGTTATAAGTGTCTTGAAAAGTAATGAAAAATTGTTGAGAAACTCCATTCTAAGACTATAATTTTTAATATGGAAGATTAATTTTAGGATGAAAAATTTATTTACAGGTGTGAAGTTAAGAAAGTAAATCAATTTCTGAAAAAATAGTTTTTCTATGACTTTAGAAATCAAGACAATATTACTGATACCATTTTAAATAAAAGCAGTTTTTTTAATGACCAAAATTTAAGAGCCACAAAAAACATTTATTTTCACAATATTTTCTGCAATTAAGTTTCCCATTACTATCGCTTCTTATCAGATAAAATGGTTGGATTTTAATAAAATACTGGTTTGTTTGTTTGGGGAAAACATTCTGTAAAACTCTACTGTTTCTAATTTTAAAAGCAAATAATATAATGTTTTCCCTGAAAAAATAAGCCACGATTGACTCAAATTCAAACATTTTTTTAAACTTTGTAAGAAATGACAGTATCAACAAAATTCAATTAAAAACGTCGTTGTTAAAATCATTATTTTTCATCATTTTTAAGTTTTTTCATAAAAAAAAAATAATATTTATTCTTCCATAAGAGAATTTCCATTAATTATTCAAGGATTATTTTTTTACATTCAGACCCCTCCACCACATCTTACGTAAAATTTCAAATTTTTTACTCTATATGAACAATATATATTTTACAAGAAAAAGATAAGAGCAATATTAACGCAATTGACATGAGATTCATGCGCATAATATGCGGGAAAACTCTGATGGACAAAGTAAGTAACGAGATAATTCTAAAAGAATGTGGTGCAGAAGAGACGCTAGTAGACACATGGAAAAGAAATCGGTTAAGATGGTTTGGGCATGTTGAGAGAATGCCAAATGAATGACTAACGAAACAAGTGTATCAAGGTAAAGTAAATGGCAGTGTGCCCAGAGGTAGACCGCGCAAAGAATGGTTAGAATGTGTGAATGAGACCCTAGTTAGAAGAGACATAAGAAGCCGCAGAAACACGAGAACCTCCATGAAAAAATGCATGGACATAAAAGAAGCTAGAGAGCTAGGACAGAAAAATATGGCGACAAATAGTTAATAAAAAGAGTGTCAGTAGAGTGAATGACGCTTGAAACAAAAGACCTTGGCCACTAATGGACCCAAGTGGGGAACCTTACATAACGACTTTGTGAGGATCTTAACTTGGGGTGATTGCTAGAGAGATTGATCAGCAACCTGGGTCGGAGCAGTGTTGCGAAACAAACGTGTTATTTGCATAAATAACACGAGAATTCTGTATCAATCTGAAGTTAGTCGCGCCTACACCGAAAGGGAAATTGCTTAATGGTGTAATAATAACTGTAAATGAGATTTTAAGAGATTTCAAGAGTTTTGCAAAGATTGAAATATTTTTAGCGATTTGAAAGGATTTTCACAGTTTTCAAGGTATTTTAAGATATATCGAAGACCTATCTATAAAGTATTTCAAAAAATAATTTTTTTTTTTACGGAATTCAGTGAGGTTTCCAAAGCTTTTTAGAAATTTCACGAGATCTCAAGAGATTTAACAAAAAGTCAAGGAAGAGAATCTCAATTTTTTTCAAGGAATTTTACAAGACTTTTAAGAATTTCAAAAAGTTTAATCAGACTTCAAGAGCTTTTACCGTATTTAAAGAGATACTTCCTTGGATCACGAAGGATTTGAAAGGATTTCATTGGATTTTAAGATATTTAAAGGAATTATATGAGATTTCAAGATATAGGTACTATAATGCTTTCACGAATTCTGAAAGATGTGAGCGGATTTTAATGGGATTGCGGAGATTTGAAGGATTTCCTAAGACTTCAAAATGTTAAAAAATATTTCAAAGGATTTGAAAAGATTAAAAAGGCTTCGACGTTTTTACGAGATTTAAATGGATTTAAAGGGATTTCGATGGGTTTCAAGAGATTTCAAAAGATGCCAAAGTATATTTAGGGTTTTTAAAGGATTTCGTAAAATTTCATGAGATTTAACGAAATTTCCGTATATTCTAAAGGATTTAAAAAGATTTCAAAAAATTTGAAGAACTTTTAAAACATTTTAAAGAGTTTGAAAATATTTCAAGAGATTTCGAGAGACTCGAAAAGATTTTCACGGATTTCAATGATTTCAATAAATTGTAAAGGGATTTTAAATATTTGAAGGGATCTGGCAATATTAGGAAATTATTCACGGAAGTTGAATGATTTTAAATTGATTTTGAAATATTTTAAGGAATTTTCCCGAGTGTTAAAGGATATTAAGAAAATTTGGAAATTTGCAAGGGATTACCATAGACTGTAAGGAATTTCCACAGATTTTGAAGGGTTTCAACAGATTTCCATGGAGCTTAGCGGTTTAAAGGGATTTCAAGACATTAATCACAATATCAATGCAATTCAAAGGATTTCAATGAATTTTCACATGATTTAAATGTTTTTGAAGATTTTGAACATTTTCAAAGGAATTCATAGCGTCTTAAAGGATTGCAGTGCAAAGATTTCCAGTGATTTCATGAAATATCATGAAACTTGTACTCCAGATTTCAAGAATGGATCACTTCTTGACTATATTTATCGGGTCAGGGTGGTCCAAGGTCAGAGAAAATTTTTCAATCAGGGAAAATTAAGAGATTTTGAAGAAAATCTCGCAAAAGTTAAGGAATTTCTATAAGAGGCACTTTAAATAACTATCAAGGATAATAAATTTGAAAATTTTTAATTTCAATGTAATATTCTTTTTTTGGATATCAAAAATTCGATGTTAAAACTGTTAAAGGATTAAGATTCTCGTCTTTCAATATTGATGGGAAAGAAAATGAAAAAGTAGTCAGGGAAAAACTATGGAATTTTTAAATGAAATTTTGCGACAAAACAGGTATATAATCGACAGATGGTTTAAAATTAAGAAATGTTTTTAAAAGGCCATTCTTTTTTGTTAACAATTTAACAGCTTTGTTAAAGATTCACCTTTTTAGGGGCAAAATTCAAGTATTTTCCCAGAAAAATAACTTCTTTTTGCAGATTCATATTTTGATCTTGAAAATTAAACTGAAATCTTTTTTGATTGAAAATTCTGTTATTTTTTCGAAAGTTCTTATTTTGGTTAAAAATGAAACTTTTTAGTTAAAAATCAATCTACTTCAGTTCAAAATTTAAGCATTTTAAGAAACTTAGATAATACTTGTTCAGAAAACGGAGTTTGAAATGAAATTCGAAAATCAAGTTTGGTAACAAAAGATTTGAAATGT
This sequence comes from Belonocnema kinseyi, assembly GCF_010883055.1. Lineage (NCBI taxonomy): Eukaryota > Metazoa > Arthropoda > Insecta > Hymenoptera > Cynipidae > Belonocnema > Belonocnema kinseyi. Next base: position 34,278,380 of record NC_046664.1, on the reverse strand, counting down.
TTGAATCAAATAGAAGGAGAATTCAAAGTCTTCCGTGTTACCTTTTACTGTAGAGTCGTAAAATTTACTTGTGGCTACCTATGCTTATACATAAATCTTTTAAAATCCTCCAGTGAAATTCAAAAAATGTTTACGATCGTAGCACGATGGCATATAGTTTGTTTATAGCACTCCCTGGAACAATTTCGACTGAATACGAATCCAGATAAAAGAGAGGTATCCATAAAAATCGAATTCCCATTTAAAAAGGATTTACAATTTCAATTTGCAGGAATTAGTTGCTACAAGCCTCATATTGTATTTCTCTATCCATATTCAAAATGGGCGATTAATAAAAAAAAATGTAATCGTTTTTTCTGATTTAAAAAAACGTAATTAAAAAATCCCCTGCTTATAATTATTTTCAATTATATCGATCAACAAAAAATACCTATATCCTCGCTGAATGCGACATATAATTTCCGAAGTATTCTTTAATGCTGAAAACGAAGCTAGCTTCCGCTTTTTGATATCGGATTTAGTTGATTATATATTTGTAATTAATATTTCAAATAAAACAATTTTTACTACTTTTTTAAATGTAGAAAAATGTTTTCCCGCCCTCGTGGCAGGACTTATTTTTGCGAGATCTATAACGGTTTCTGAAATGTCTTCAAAAAATTAAAAAAAATTACGAACGAATTTATTCAAATTTCAATTCATTGTAATTCAGAATATGTTTATATTTCTGACAAAAACTACAGGTCGATTTTATTTTTTTGATGAAGAACGATTATTTGGAAACAAAATTGAATTTGAATTATCTGTTTCTGAGACATCTTGAAAAATGTGCATCCTTTATTCCGATTTCCGAACACTTGTATTTAATACTTTTCTTGGCATCAGATATTGAATTGTGAATTTCGGAACATAAGATGACCACTCATATTTCAATAATTTCTGAATTTCATCCAGTTGTGAAATATAAGACGATCTATGACATTGTTATTTGTTTATGAATTGCATTCAGTTCTAAAACATAAGGAGATCAAGCAGATTTCCATTTGTTCCTGAATTTCATGCAGTTGTCAAACATAAGACCATCACTCACATTTACTTGCTTGATCACATTATGGTTTAGAACTGTATCAAATTTATAAACAAGCAACAATGCAATTGATCATACGAGGGTAGTTCAATAAGTCCTTAGAATGACCAACAGATGGCGCGCGAATCGCTCCAAATCATCTGTTTTCAGTCAGCACCACTCCCGACTAGAT
>NC_046664.1:34258220-34277021 GCF_010883055.1 Belonocnema kinseyi | reverse complement strand
TTTGAGGAACTTCCGAAAACGCACTTTTCTGAAGGATTAAAAAAACTTGAAAAGCGATTGACCAAGTGTATAGAGCTCCAAGGAGATTATGTTGAAAAATTATGTAGTAGTAATTACAAGTTTTCCGAAATGGAAAAGGAGGATGCACATTTTTCACAATATCTCAGAAAAGGATCATGCGAATAAATTTTTTTTCCAGATAATCATTCTTCATAATAAATTAAACAAATCGACCAAAATACAGAATAAAAAACAAATAGCTGGATGTTTCCGGTTCAAAATTTCTCAAATCCTACAAAAAATATTTGAAATACTCTTAAAAAATGTGAAATCTCACTAAATAAACTGGAATATTTTTAAATAGCCTAAACTATTGAACGAAAAATTGAAATCCCTGGAAATTTATCAAATCCCTTAAATCATGTGAAATCCCTGGTAACTCAATTAAAATCGAATGAAATCTCGTAAAACATCTTAAAATCTGTAATATCTTTCAAAATTCCCTCAGCAATTGTGAAATGTTTGACATCCTCTGTACGGAATCTTTTATTTTTCTTTAATCGAATAAATTCCTCTAATAACGTCAAATTCACTTGAATCTCTAAAAGCTTTTAAATCTTCTAAAGTGATTTGAAATTCCTGAAATCATGTGAAATCTCTTGGAATATTTTAAAGTCACGTATAACATGTTGAAACCTTAAATATATATTTTAATTTCTTGATAAATGTTTAAATCTGTAAAACCCTCTTAAACCTTACAAATACATAAAAATCGCTTGAAATCCTTAGAAGGCAGTTAAAATTTCATTCCGTTTCAGTATTATTTCAGATTATGCCTCACACACCACAGTGACTGAAATGTGCAGAGTATTTAATTCAATTAACGAGATTTCTTACGACGTAGATATCTTTAACCGACCTATTAATTCAATACTACGATCAAGGCTTTTTTGCACACGTGGTAGATCACTGTATTCAGGTATTTCATAATTTCTCATTGATGCGCGCATGTAACCTACTCGGTATTACTTTACTAATTCTACAAATTTTTGTAATCAATACTTGCACGCCTTTTCAAATAATTTTGTAACGAATTAAGTAACGTCGTAAAGACTAAATTTAATAATTTTATGATTGATTCCTCTATTCCACGATTATTAATATTAAGTCTACTATTATGAAAATGAACAAAATATTTAAGTCATTAATTGTATGCTTCAAGCTATGCTTTAAGCAAAATGTGCACCAAAGTGAATTACCGTTAATAAACTAAATCAAATCAAATTAACTCACAAAAATAATTTTTATTATTTGATATCCTTGATACTCTTTTAAAATCTCTTGAAATTTGTGAAATCTTGAACTTTCTTGGAATTTTGTAAAACATTCTAAAAATTACTTAAGTTTAATCAAATCTATGGAAATTTTAAAAAACCAGTACCTTGAAATACCTGAAAATCTCGCGAATTATCTCTTAAAATTTCTTCAACAATTTTGAAAATATTGAAATATCTTCAAATTTTCAATCATCCTTCTTTCCTCTCCCTTCACATCCTCTTCCCTGCTCCCCTTCCCCTTAATTCTCCTACTTCCCCTACCCTTATTTCCCTAATCCCGCTTCCCTTATTTCTCCTACTTTCCCTCATTTTCCATACGCCATCTCCTATTAACTCCTTTTAAATTTCAGTTCAATCTCCCTATTGCCCCATCATTTCCCTCTTAGTTCCCCTCTCATAATTTCCTTCCCTTTCCCTACTTTCCCACTCCTCATTTGCACAACCATAGTTTTCCAGACAAAGGGATAAATAAAGCACTTGAGCGGAATTGAGAGAATAGCAGTTTGAGACGAAAGTTGGAAAAGAAGGGGAGTTGGCAAAAAAGTGTTTAAAGGGGGTGGAAGAAAGGAGAGGGAGGGCGACGAAATTAACCAGATGGGAAGAAGAAACAAAGGAGTTCTTTAGTTCTAGAGATATAGGAGAGGGGATAGGATTAAGCTATGAAGAATTGAAGAGAAGAAACAGGGACAGGCTATTAATAGAAAGATTGGGATGATTGAGGAATTGAAATATAATAAATGATATAAGATGATAAAAAGGGAGAGCACTAAAGTATTTACAAAAGGAATGGGGATAGAGAGGATGAATCAGAATAGTAATTTTTAGATTCAGAAACAATGTGAGAAAAGGGATGTAATGGGAAAAGAAAGAGAACAGAAACTGCAGAATATGTGAATGCGAAGAGGAAAGATAGGAGGATGAATGGGAAGCATATCGGAGAGGAATGGAAGATTTAAGGCAGGCCGGAACTGAGAATGTGGTAAACATTCTAGGGAAGTACTACCGGAGCGAATAAGAAAGAATAAAAGAATGGATCGGAGAAGATGACAAAATTGAGGTAAAAGAAAAGTTAAAGTTAAAGAAAACAGAAGTAAATTATAATAGAAGCGTAGAGATAACTCGTTCGCCAATAAGTCAAAAACTGCGATATCGTTAAAATGGAAGTAAGGGTCTCGATATAAGAAATTAGGTAAATAGTTTTCAAATATTTGAAAATAGTAAGGATAAGACAACATAAAATATGTAGTTGGCAATATTGTAAGAAACTGAGGTCATTAGGCAAAAAATTCTGCTAAGGTTACAGGATCCTATTCTAAAAAGATCATACAAATCGAATATCGAAATATCTCGAAATATCTTGAAAGATTTAACGTAAAAATGTGAACACCCGATTCCTTATTGATGGAGTCACTGTTAGGGAAGAAACGTGACGTGTCAAACTTTAAAAGTAATCACGACTATTATACTATTCTTTCCCATGGAATTCCACCGCAACCTCTTTGTATTTCCCGTTTGGCTGCTCCACGGGCTCCACTATACTTCATTATTCCAAACTAAAAAGTGTATTTTCCTCTTCTATAAAGATTTTTTCTCAAAGTGGAAAAGTGTCTCCAATAAGTGGATTGAACGTCAAGGATGGAATCGGATATTCCCTCGGATATTCCTTATTGGTGGTCTATCCACTTGAGGGCCTCGTTTCGTTCAAATCACGCAACCGTGTAATTCCACGATTTTGTTAATATGACCGCGCAGTTTGAGTTTGACGTGTACTCTCTGTACCGCCAACTATACAGAAAAGTCAGTGTGTAGGAAGAAATATTATGAAAATATTGAAAGAATGAATTCCAAAAAGAAGAAAACCCGATTCCTTATTGGTCATACATATACTTGGCGCTGGATTATATAATAAAATTTGGTAAATTAAATAAGAATTTGTAATTTATCTTGAACACGGCCAGAGAAACGTGAAAACTAAATAAATTTCAAAGTTTTTGAAGACGGGCTTTATCTTCGAACAAAGCGATCTGGCCAAATAAAAGATTGTTTAAATACAAACAAAAAATGAAGATGGGGGATGATCCTTAGACACTCCAAACTTATCAAAAAAACAAATTATCAACATTCAAAAAATCAAAATTTTGATTTTTTGTTGAAAGCCGTTATGGAAACATGAAAACTAAGTAGATTTTAAGGGGTTTAAAGATAGGTTTTCTCTTCGAACAACTCAAAATAACCCAATAAAAATATTTTCGAAATACCCCCCTAAAAATTGTCTTGAAAATTGTCTTGAATTGTCTTTAAAACGCTGAGAGATACGCGGAAACTGATAACATTTGCAGAGGTTTTCTATAGGGGGAAGGGGGGGGGGTTTGGTCCTCAGCCACCTCAAAGTAAACCAGGAAACAAATGTTTGAAATTCGAAAAAATTTAAATTTTGTATTGCCTCTAGAAGGGTCACAGATACGTGAAAACTAAAAAACATTTTCAGGTTTTTGATGAAGGAAATCGCTGTATACTAAAATTTGAAGGTTTTTAAAGAAGAGTTTTGTTTTCGAACTACATGAACTAATCTAACAAAAATACTTTTTATATAAAAAAAAATGATAATTTTGAGTTGTCTTAAAAACGGTAAGAAATAAGAGGAAACTGTCAACGTCAAAGAAACGTGAAAACTAAGTAGATTTAAAAGTTTTTGCAGAGTGGGATTATCCTCGACCAACACGAAGTAGCTCAATTAAAGGATTCTTTAAATACCCAAAAAAATGTAAATTTTAATTAGCTTAAAGACGGTAAGGGAGGAGCGGAAACCGACAACATATTCAAAAGGGGGATGATTCTCGGTCACTCCGATCTAAAGCAATACATAGATTTTATCAAATTAAAAAATATGATTTATTTCGAAAACGTTTGTAGAATCGTGAAAAAATTACATTCTAAGGATTTTGCAGAGGGGTAATATCAAACAACTGTAACTAAACTAATAAATAAGTTTTATTCAAAACAATAATAACATTTTTTGAATTATATCGCGAACGATCAGAGATACATGAACAAGAAACAAATTTTATGGAGCTTGCAGAGCAGGACTCTTTTGGACAAAGTCAAAATAACCCAATAGAATTATTTAAAATTGAATAAATAATATAATTTTGATTTATCTTGAAAACGGTGAAAGATGCGCGAGAACTGAAATTTTTTTCACTGTTTGATAAAGATCCTCGACCAGCCAGATACGCGAAAGGGACAATATTTTAAGGATATTACATTCCGGGATGGTCATCGGGCACCCCGAATTAGTATAGCAGAAAGAGTTTCAAAATAAAAATTTGAAAATAATTGATTTAATAATTTATTTAAAAATCAAAATTTTCAAAAGGAAAAAATCAAAATTGTGAATTATCTGGAAAACCATGAGATATACGAAACAACTTAAAAAATTAATACTAAATAGGAATTCGTATTAATATTAAAGAAACTTATCACATATTCAGATTTCCGGATAACACTGAAATATACACGAAAAACGTACAATTTTAGAGATTTTCTAGTAATGGATAGATTCGTTCGGATTGAAAATAATTGAATGGCGAGCTTGGATTAATTCGGATTGAAGTTAATTTTTGTTCTAGAATTGGGAAGGGTTAAAAATATTTTTTGAATGGACCTCGGATTCCTCGGATTACCTACATAGCACACTTCCCAAACAACCCAGTTCCGTCCCAGGTTTGGACCTATAATTTTTCCGAAAAAAACTGGGACATACCTGGTTTTTTCGAGAAATGTCTTAATTGTGTTAGGTGGACGGTTTGAAAATGATTAAAATTTGTGTCAAGATTCAAGTTTATATAAACGCCCGGATTTGAAAGGAATCACAATCCGGTCGGATTGTGATTCATTCGGTTTGCTTTTGGATTCACACTTATCCATTCGGACTGATGTCAGATTCATCGGATTTAATTTAAAAAGTCCCATTCATTTGAGAGAATTGGAGGCATGGATTGAAAAATGGATTCCGGATGCGTTCATGTTGAATTTGGTGATGATACATGAATGAAGAAGGATTGATAGTGAGTCTCGGGTCCATTCGGATTACATTTTGGGTCTTGAGACATGTATTGACATTAAAATTTATTTTGAGGTTTAAAGACAGATTAAAAAGGGTTTAAGGGGATCGAAAAATTGCATTAGATTGTTTTGGATTAATTTGAATTAGTCCAAACTGCAAAAAAATAGGGACAGCATATATTTTCTATAAATATTACCAAATTTTCTGCAGAGTTAAAAAAATGTTCAGTTATTTTATAAATCTAAGGATATTTTCTGAAACATTTACTTAACTTTTCTGTCAAATGAACATATTTAAAATGTCAAATTTAATTCAAAAGTCTGTAATTATTACAGAAAATATCGGTAGTTTATAAAATAACTGAAAATTTTGTAAATTCTGCGGAAAATTCGGTAATCATTACGAAAAATCTATGCTGTCCCTATTTTAACTGAAAATCCTGTAACCTTTAGAGAATTTTTTTCTGCATGATGTAAACCCTCAGGGGACACATTATTAATAAAGCAAAAGAATAAAAGATCACAATATTTATTTTTTTCTAGAATTCTCGACTTAAAAATAATAAAATTTAATACCACATCTATTTTGTACTTTTTTAAAGTTCGAAAAAGTAACATTTGAGCAGGAAAACTAATTTTACGTTCGCAGCACTTTTACGGCGCAAAAGTTACGTGAAGTTTAAAACTATTCGATACGAAACGACAATTTTCTTGATGTGATGTATTATTTATGCGTTGCTAGACACTAGTAAAAGCGCTGAAGATTTTGGGGAAGGCAAGAAAAGTTGGAGAATTTGATCGAATTTTCCCAGTACAAAACTTTCTTTTCTAGATGCTCTTGAATGTTCCGAGCTTTTCTAATTAACTTGAAACGAAGGAGAAGACCAGATTTATCAATAGCTAATTAATTATCCTTTAATTCAGCCTCGAGATGTAAAGTTTAAAATTCATTATGCTCACGACTTCATTTAAAAAGTTCGAAGATGTCACTTTGTCAATTTTATCCATTATTTCCCGTTTTTGTACGTAAAGATTTTGGAATACAGTGAAAATCTGATACTGGACCGATTTTGGGGCTGGCCTTGGTGGACAATTACACAGATAGAGGGCCGTTTCGTAAAAAACGCTTTTGTTTGTTCATGCCTGAGCGACCGCTGCTCACCCCGCGCAGCTCGTCTTACTCATACTTGCGGCGTGGGGTCAATTATCCGAAGACTTCTATCAGGAGGCCCTATCTCTAGGGTTCACTGTATTTTGATTAAAAAGTTCTCAAAATTAGATGTAATAAATTTAGATAAATATAATCTATGAATGAAAACAATAAAAGCCGGATGCCGTTTTTGGTTAAAGAATCAACTATTTGATTGAAAGGATAATTTTGTAAAAAATTTAATTTTTCAGGTTGATAATGGAATAATTTTCTATAAAAATTCGTCTTTTCAACATGAAAATTAAATTATTTGGTTTAAAATTCACCTTTTTTGGTTGTAGATGGTAATTTTTTTGAAAATTTACAATTTCAGGTTGACCATTCAACTGTCTCCTGAAAAATTCACCTTTTTGGATTAAACATTCAACTGTTTGACTGAAAATGTAACATTTTTCTTTTGAATGGAAAATTAATCTTTTATGATAGAAAAGTCTTTTTGAAAAAAAATTCTCTTCTTCTTAGTCGAAAATTAACTTTTGTGTTAGAGATTATTCTTTTTGGTAAAAAAATGCAGCTTTTTCTATAGCAGGTTTACTTTTTTTCACTAAAAATGTAACGATCTGGTTAAAAATTCAAAGGTTTTGTGGAAAGCTAGTATTTTCGACTAGAAAACTAAATTCCTTGGTTGAATATTAATCTGTCCCATTAAGGATTTAAGTATTATTGAAAATCTTTTCCTGTTGGTTATTTTTTAGTGATAAATTTTTAAAAATTTTAATTTAAAACTTTTTTTTTGTTGATACACCAACTATTCAATTTTCCTTTGAAATTTCATATTTTTAGATTGAAAATTCAAGTCCTTATTTGAAAGTGGAACAACTTTCTTAAATAACTTTTAGAAAAATCAACTGTTTGGTATAAAATTAAATTGTTTTGTAGAAAATTCGTTTTTTTCAATTGAAAATTAACCCTTAGCTGGCCCACTTTCTGAAAAATACGTATCTGGCACAATGGGACGTCTCTTACCCTAACCACTTAATTAATGTTTCTGAGTAAACAACGTTGTTTTTTTAGTAGGAAAAAATCAAGGGCGATCATTAACTACCATTCAATAAAATGCATCATATGCTTTGTAAAAAAATCAATATTTTGTAAGTTAAAAAATTCATATTTGAATTATCATATTTGAATTCATAAGTCGAATTGAAAAGGGCCCTGATGCCAACGATCGCAGTATTTGATGACTCTGAAATCCCTGACAAAACTGGTCACATTTTTTAAATTCATTGAAATCTACAAAAATGCCTTATAATCAATCTTGCGTAATATTTTGACTTTTTTTAATCCTATGAAGATAATTTTTTTAATATGCGTATTTTTTGAAAGAAAATTAATCTGCTTAGTTGAAAAACCAATTGTTTCGTTAAAAGTTGATATATTTTGTTGGTATTTTATCTTTTTTTTTGTAAGAAGTTAATCTTCCGTATTTAAAATTATTCTTTTTTGTAGAAAATTAAACTATTTGGTTAAAATTCAATGGTTTTTAGAAAGATCATTCTTTTGGTTTAAAATTCAACTGTTTTTTTAAAAATGAATCTGTTTTGGCTAATGATTCAACTATTTTGTTGCAATTTCTCCCCTTTTGGTTCTATTTAATTATTTTCATTTAAAGTGAAAAATTTTCCTGCTTAAAATATCAACCATTACATTTTTTGTTTAGAATTCATTTTTTTCCCTGAAAAATTCAACTACTTGGTTGAATGTGGAACTACTTATTAATTCATAAGAAATAGTAAGATTAACCTCCACCAATCATCTAAAGTTAATTTTGGATGACTCCTAAATAAATTAACGTAGAATTTCACAAATATTTTTCAAGGAAAAGTAAAGAAATATTGGCATTAGTGTCTCTAGCGTCACTTTTTTCGGCAAAGTAGCAAAATAGTGTAATCACTCAAAAAAAGTGTCAATATTAAGGTGAGTCCGAAGCCTAAAATGGATTTGTGATCGATTTAGCATTTAGGCTCTGTTGTCGATTGGATAATAGAACTGAATATCACTGAACCGAATTTGCGTCTGGTTGGCATTCCATTACTTCCCGCAAACTAGGTTTAACTGGCTGGGTGGGGTTTTAGTTGATAATCGTATACCGGATTTACGGCAAGTTAAATTCAGGACGTTTATAGTTTGTTGTATCGACATGAGCTAGAGACAATCCCCAAGGTATAATGATAAGTATTACACTACCTAACTGCTAAACTACTACTTTAGCCATTAATTTATTTTAATATTAAAATAAAAATTATTTTAGTTGGTAGCCAGTTTTGGTTGGTAGACATCCTGTGGGCATTGGAAAAAAAACATTAAATAAAACACTCTGTGAAAAAAAAGCTTTTAAACTCTTCCAGAATTCGAACCGAGGACCTTAAATTTTCCAGGAATACTCCGTAGCTTAGTATCAGAGCAGTCGTCCGAAAAACTAAAGATCCTGGACTCGAATCCCAGCTGAGTTGAAAGACGTTCCTTTTTTCACAAAGAATTTTATTTGAATAGAATAATTCCTTAAGTGATTTTCACTTAATTATACTTTATATATTGTATTCAACTCAGCATTCAACTCCATTTGAAAGTATTCATATTTGAAAACATTTCAACGTCAACAAACTTGAGATACAAGAGGAAAGTTGAAAAGCACTCTGGAATTAAAACTTGATGAAATAAAATTCCTAAAAATTCAGAGCCCTCTAAATTTAATGAACCGAGCCTCTAGGGAAGAGTTTTATGAAGACATGTTTTAAATTCAATATTCAGAGTTAATGATTTAAAAGGCGGCCAATTACGAGGACGAGAACTTCTTGAACAATGTGGACGGCTTTCAACGAGGGTAGGATTTGCCTCGGGGTAAAATCCATTAATTTGGAATAACGTCGCTCCTCTTGAAGGTTTACTAGAGCTCCAAGTGCATTCGAGGCAGAATAGGCTTGTTCCTATTTCCTAAGGACCTGAGGCTGAATTCTCCAGAAGCAAATCTTCCCGAATAGTCTGTTTTCCTTCTGTTAACTTACACGTTCAGGAATCCCAAATATCCCTTCTAAGAATTCTGGAATTCTTAACATTTATTATTACAATTTTCTGGATCTCTATTCACGCACAGAAAATATTCACTCCCATTTAAGGGAAACTTAAAGTGGATAATAGATATTAGATAAAATTCTATGAGCACATTTGATACCATCCTATCAAATTGAATCAAACAAAATACACGAGTGAAATTCGATCAGCACATTGAAAAAATCCTATGTAATTCAAGCTAACGAATTACACGAAAACAAATTTATTATCATACTTGGTGGACCTTTCTATCAAAGTCTATACACCTGGAAATCCTATACTTTTGCATCATCATATTTTCAATAAAATTCTACCAGATATTATCGCTAAAAGACTTGTATCCAATCCTATGTTTCGGAATCTGGAATATTTCTGTCAAATTATGTCCATCGAGAAATCTTATACTTTTCTACCCAGATATTTTTACTAACACTGTATCAAATCTTATCTGCACGACACTGGTATCAAGTCCTACCTTCAAAAATCTTCGAAATTTCTATCAGATTTTATCCATTGCGAAATCTTATAATTTTCTACTGAGAAATTCTCATGTAAACCTCTATTAAATCTTATCCATAAAGAATTTTGTCATATCCTGTCTTCTACAATTTTCGAAATTTCTATCAAATCTATCCATCTATAATCCTTATACTTTTCTATTACCAGATACTCATTAAACCTCCATCAAATCTTATCCACACGAAACTGGTATCAAGTCCTATCTTCCACAATTTGGCATTTTAAATCTTATCCACAGGAAATTGGCATCAAGTCCTATCTTCCACAATTTTGGCTATCAAATGCTATCTATTGATAAATCTTATAATTTTCTATTGAGAAATTCTCATATAAACATCCATCAAATTTTATCCACACGAAACTGGTATCAAGTCTTATCTTCCACAATTTTGGCAATTTAGAAATCTTATACTTTTCTATCAAGAGATTCTCATCAATCCTATATCAAATCTTATCTACACGGAACTGGTATTCGGTCCTATCTAACACAATTTTTGAAATTTCTATCAAATTCTATCCATTGAGAAATCTTTATGTAATTTTCTATTAAGAAATTCTCATATAAACCTCTATCAAATCTTATCTACAAAGAACTAGTATATTCCACAATTTTGAAAATTTCTATCAAAATCTATCCATCAAGAAATCGTACACCTTTCTATCAAGAGACTCTCGTCAAACTTATATCAAATCTTATCCACAAGAAACTGGCATTAAGTCCTATCTTCCACAATTTTGGCATTCTAGAAATCTTGCCCTCCTCTATGAAGAGATTCTCGTCAAACTATTATCAAATCTTATCTACGCGAAACTGGCATCGAGTCTTATCTTCCACAAGGTTTGCAATTTTTATCAAATTCTGTCCATTGAGAAATCTTATACTTTTCTATCAACAGATTCTCATTAAAATGTTGCCATATATCATGCATTTCCGACTTGTATCAAATCCTATGTACCAGATTTTTGGAAATTTGTTTAGAAGTAGATTTCAATAGAAATCTTCCAAGTTCCGGAAAGTGAGATTTGATAAAAGTCTGACGCGAAAAAGATTCAATAAAAAATAATGATAGAAAAAGTATAAGATTTTACAACGGATATAATTTGATAAAATTTTCCGAGATTAACAGACATTTGATTAGCTAGAACTCTAATGCGAGATGTTGATAGAAGAATGTAAAATTTCTCGACAGATATAGTTAGATATAAACGTTAAAGATATCCGAACATAGGATGTGATACATGTCTTGTGCGGTAAATATTTAATAGAGTTTCAATGCGAAAATGTTGATATAAACTATAAGATTTTTCGAAAAATTTTGACAGATTTGATTTGAATGATCATGTAAAAATAGTATTCGTAAAATAAAAGACAACAAAGGTAAGATCAAATTTTTTGGCTGTTCATTAACAGTTGCTAAATTGGAAGGAAGTCAGTATCATAGAACTAATTTTGAATAATATCTGAATCACGCTATCACCTAGAGGACTGAGTAAATTTATTCGCTTTTTAGCAGTTAACGAGGGTAAGGTACACGTATTTTCATTTGGTGAGGACAAAACGAAAGAGGCGTTGTTAAATTTGCTTATCGTGAAAAGAGGACCGACGAAGGAGACGTTTCGTACTTTAATTATTAACGCCACTTCACGAGCTGCAGCCCTATACAGCAGACTGCAATTATCTTCATCGAAAAAAGACTGTTGCCATTTCCACAATCATTCATAATTCACTGAAAATCGAGCCGGGAATAGAATAGGCATCATTCAGGCACCTACATTCTACATAAACTGTTCCAGACATTATTTTTAGAACCAGGCCTTGGCCTTTTTTATTATAAACTACCCAAGAAGTTAGATGATTAGGTCTTTTCATTTTCAGTTGAAACAAAAAAAGTCAACCAATATCCAAAAATAACTCAATAAAAATGAACTAAAACAAGTTTTAGAGGAATTTCAAAGTATACTTTTTGAAATTTTAGTGCAACGAGTGATGCTTTACAAAATTTATATTTGAAAATTAAAAACGTTTTACGCATTTGCAGTTCTCACAATCTATGTACAGACCACGGACTCACTTTTGATATAAAAAATAGCGTAAATAGTGTAACCATTTTTTTAAACAGTCTATAAATATAATATATCAAATATATCAAATATATAAATTATCAGAATTCTCATTCCTTAATTGTAGCCTACAGAATCTTTCCCTTATTTTTATTTTTTCACTTAATGCGGACTAAATTAATAAAATAATCATATTTTTAACCATTTTATTGAGAACTCATCTTTTTAACCGAAAATTTAACCATCGCATTTTTGGTAGAAAATTCTTCGTTTCGAGATGAAAATTCAACTATTGGATTAATAATTATATTTTTTGTAGAAAATTCGACTCTTTTGCTTAATAATTGAACTATTAATTTAGTAGAAAATTCAACTACTCTTTCTTGGTTTAATATTCAATTCTAATTGGAAATTCGTGTTTTTAGTTTGATATTTAACCTTTTTTTAATTTAAAATAAAAATATTTCTTGGTTGAAATAGCAACTACTACATATTTCGTTGAGAATTTTTCTTTATTTGTTGAATTCAACCGCTATTTATTCAATATTAAATTCTTTTTACGATTTAAAACTTGAACATCTTTGTTGAAATTTTGTTCCATAATCATTATTTTAGTTGACATATATCTTTGGTTGCAATTTTAACTATTTTGTACATAAATAATTTATTCAACTGAGAGTTGAACAATTTCACTTTTGGTGTAAAGTTTATCTTTTTTATTTAAAAATCCTAACTATTTGTTTGAAAATGTATCTTTGTTAGTTGAAATTACAACTATCTGGTTAACATTTTTAATATTTTGTTAAAAATGTACCTTATTTTGGTTGAAGTTTATTCTTTTTTGTTTAAAAATTCGAACATTTTGCTGACAATCGATCTTTATATGTTAAGAATTCAACTGTTTTCATGAAAAGTATTTTTTTTAGCAAAAAATGTAAAATTTTGATCAAATTTCTTTTCTTTCTTGAATGATACCATTTTTTCTTAAAAATTCAACTATTTTGTTAAAAATTTCTTTCTTTCTGTAGAAATGTCATCATTTTTGTTAAAAATACAACTGCTTGATTAAAAATAATTGGAAAAATAATTAGAACCAATTTTTTTTTTATTATTTTCAAAGGGACTTAAAACTAAATTTAACATATTTTCAATCAAATATATTTTCTTTTAGTTAGTGTACTTTTACAAATGAAAACATTGTTATTTAATTTAATCTTACAATTTTTTAAACCAAATTTCAGCAAGCTCTAAGAAATTTCCTGACCATCAAAATTCCCTAATATTTCCAGATTTTCCAGGAGAGTATACACCCTTTTTTATATTAAAAAAATTGCTAGCATAAAAATTATAAAAGTGTGAATTTAATTATTTAAAAAAATTAAATACCTTCTCTTCGTATAAAGAAAAAACGTCGAAATGATCAGGTGGTAAAAAATTTGATAGTAACGAAAACTAATATGAAAACAAAAGAAAAATTTTAAAAGGAGAGGAAAAGTGTTAGGTAAATCTATGAGGGGTGAGATAAATAAAAGAGTGGGGAGAAGCAGTGAGGATGGGATTAAAAGTGCTAGTAGAGAAATTAATTGTAAGCTAAAAGCGAATAGTCATAGGGGGTGAGTGATAAGAGGAAGGTGTAAGAGAGTGGTAAGGGTTAGGAGTGAGAGGAGGGATGAACGGGAGACGAAACTATGAATTTCTAGGGTTACAGAATGAGAGGGGAAGAAGTAGGAGGGGCAAAGGAAGGGGAAAGGGATGATATGAAGGTCCGGCTGAGTTGAATGGTAAGAGGAAGGGGTGAAAAGTGGATGAATGGTAAGGGGAGGGGAAGGAGGAAAAATCTATGAGGGTCGAGATGAGAAGAGTGAGAGGAAGGGAATGGGCGTAAGGGGATGAGTGGTATGAATATGCGGAAGCGGTAAACGTGGTGGGAGGAAGAGAGGAGAGAAGGAAATATGGATTAAGAGGATTAGGGAATAAGAGGGGAAGAAGTAGGGCCCTGGAGGTAAGGGGGAATGGGTGTGATTATGGGTCGAATAAATCGAATGGTAAGAGGAAGGGACCAAAAGAGGATGAGTGATGAGGGAAGAAAAATTAGTGTCACGGAAAAAGTAGGAGGGGTTATAGAGTGAGGGAGGAAAGGGTTGGGAAGTCAATATAGATCAATGAAAGATTTTCTGATTAATCGTCCTATTTAAAAAATTTTATTATTAGACCATATAGCTAAATCCTTTTAAAGTAAGTGTATCTCACTCGGTTCTAGCCTCGTTATAGTGCTGGGGATCAAAAAATTCATATGATTAAAGTGAGAAAGGGAAGTGTAGGAGAAGGTATGAAAGAGTAGGTATAAATTTGATGTCAATTGGAATGCCCGTATGGCTCACTTCAGCAACATGAACGTTTCGAAACAGTCAGAAGACTGCTCCGACACGGTTCGTTGATCAATTTCTCTAGCAATCATCCCAGGCGAAGAGTTTCTCAAAGTCATTATCTATCATAGATTACACTAAATATGAACTAATATATTTAAATAGGCTATGAAACCCTTTCTTGTGTGAAATAATTTTTGAATATCAAAACAAGTCCCTTAATTTCGCTCCCAAATCTCCTTAAAAACTTCTTCAGGATTTACGAAAGCTTTTGAAATAAAATAGTGATTTTAACACAGAACACTAAATAAAATGAGATTCCTATAAAATAGCGCAAACGTCTCAAGCTGATTTTACGATTTCCAAAGTTTGAGACGTTTGCGAATCCTTTAATGGGGATAAATCACAGTATCTGAGAAAAGCTCTGCATTCGGGCACTTTCTGGCCATCTTCATCGCCAAAGAGCGAACGAACAAACATTTGTCACCGACCCTGACGGCTATTGGTTGAACTTCGGGTTTTGAGGGAGGGGTGAGGAGTTTTAGTAGAAAGGGTAGTTTATCGCGGGTACAGAGGGGAATATAGGGTCAGGTTATTGGTTTCCCGTCACCGTCAAAGTTCCAAGTATGAAGGAAGAACTCTGGAACTTTCTCAATGGTTAACTTAGCAGCTACTGCTTCGGAACAGAGTTAACGGAAACTTTAAAACTCGTTTGAAACCACTGCAGATATATTCCAATAGTCAATAGTCGATACCCCTTTTACAGGCCGAGCAGAGGGTAAAAATAGAGAAACCTAGTTCAAATTGAATTAAAGTTAGATGTAACATTGTGCTTGGATTTATATCTAGCATTCACCACTCAACTGGATAGTAAATAGTATTAAACCAACAGAAAACATTTCTGAAATGTAATCGAAATTTAATCGAAATTTAACATATCTTTAGCATCTAGACTTCACAGCACAAAATGCTCTCAAAATAGGAAAAACAAGAGATGAGTTTTTAATTGAAAACTCAATGTTTAACTGCATCATTTAGTTTAAAAAAAATAGAATAAATTTTAGTCAGACGAATTTTCAACTAAACAGATGAATTTTCCACCAGAAGAAATAACTTTTTAACAAGATATTTGAATTTTAAACAAAATAATTAAATTCTCAACAAAATAGTTAATTTTGTAACTAAATAGTTGAATTTAAACCAAGAAAGAAGAATTTTGACCAAAATAGTTACATTTTCAAAAAAAAATTATTGATCAACCAAATAATTGCATTTCAAACCAAGTTTTGGAACCATCAAGCAAATTCAACAAATTTTCTCCCAAAGGATTTACTTTTATATCCAAAAATAAAAATTTTCAAACAAAAAGTAAATTTTTTCACTAAATGGTTAAACTTTAAATAAACAAAATTAATTTTAGATCGAACAGTTGTATTTGCAACCAAATACTTGAATTTTCAAGAAAAAGACACACATTTTTTAACAAAATAAGATACATCTTTGACCAAATATATAATTTTTTAATTTGAATAACTTTTTAATTTTTAACAAAATAATTAAATTTTCGACAAAATACAGTGAAACCCCTCAATAGCCCTTCCTTCTTTAGCCCTCCCGAGAATTGATGCCGCGCCGCAGGTAGGTGTAACAGGAACTGTGCGGGGTGCACGGGGTCTGCAGTTGTCACTCAGACGAGTACTCGGGCGAGAACAAATAAAAGCGGAGCGGGCATAATGAGTTAGTTCTCACAGACCGTGAGCCCTAAAATCGGCGCTATAGAAGAGTTTCACTGTAGTTGAATTTAAAAACAAAAGTTTAATCAGATTAAATTTTAACCAAAATAATGTGCATTTTTAACCAAATAGTAGAATTTTCAAATAAAAAAGATAAACTTTACATAAAAAATCAAATAGTTAAACTCTTCGTCAAATTAATTATAAACAAAAAAATAGTTGAAATTGCAACCAATAAGATATGTCAATTAAAATAATGAACATTAAAAAATACAAAAATTCCAACACATCTGTTCGAGTTTTAAACAAGTAATTGCATCTTTGATCAAAAAAATGTAGCAGTTTATATTGGAAAAAAGTTTGAATTTTAAATAAAAAGCAGTTAAATTCAACAAAAAACTATTAGTTCTCAACAAAAATACAGTAGTTGGTATTGCAAATTGCAACCAAGCAAGATATTAATTTTAAATAAATAGCATCTAAATTCTCAAACCAAAAAGCTAAATTTTGAACAAGGTTTGAATCTTACACCAAAAAAGATATCTCAGTCAAGAACGGAAACAAATTAAACCAATTTGTTGCATTTTTACGCCATAAATATAAATTTTCAACTAAAAAGTTCATTTTCCATAAATTAGTCGCATTTTCTACTAAAATAATAGATTTTTTAAAGTAAATAGATAATTAATTGTTAATGAAACAGATAAGTTTTCATCTAAAAACGATCAATTTTCCATGCAAAAAGTGGAAAACTAAATTTGTGTCAAAAAAGAATAATTTTTAACCAAAAAATACGTTTTTTTTTTACAAAATATATGAATTTTCAATCAAATAATTGAAATTACAATTAAAAGCGATACATTTCTCACCAGAAATATAATAGTTAAATCATCAGTTAAAAAAATTAAGTTTCAACAAAAGAAAACCAATTTTCAAGAAAATAGTTCATTTTCAACCAATTAAATGAATTTTGAAAAACGTACTTTAACTTTCAACCTCTTAGTCGAATTTTTTACCAAAAATGTTAGTTTTTAACAAAATAATCAATTTTTGTTTAAGTATAAACTTTATATAAGTAACCTTAGACGCAAAAAAGTAGAAAAAAAGTTTCGTAGAAATATATTTTTAAAAAATGACAAAATATGCACTTTTGTTAATTTGTACTTAAGTTGCAAAAAGAAATGTTTTAATTATAGTTTTTTTAATGTTCTTTTTTAATAGACGAAATAAAAATGTACACAATTTTAAGTTTAAAACAAAATTAAAATTTTTTTTTTATGGTTCCTGTGTAAACGGATTTTTAGGGATCTTGGGTAAAAATGTCTCATATTTCAATATTCGTACAAAATAGAAAGCATTAAAATACGAAAAACATTTTTTTTGCAACTTTATGTACAAATTAACACAATTGTATTTTTCGTCATTTTTTGAAATATTATGTATCTACGAAAAAAACTTCCTGACTTTTTTAAAATTTAAATAATAAACTTTGCGCAAAACAACTTCTTTTTTAATTTTTCCATGAACAACATTTGATTAGCACCCATTCATTTGAAGGTGCCAAGCAATATCACTTAAGAAATAGCCAAAATCGATTCAAAAATTCTCTTTTTTGGAATCAAAACTATTTCCTGGAATATTTACTGATATTATTATTATTATTATTATTATTATTATTATCTGATATTAGCTGATATTTATGAGCCACAAGTACGGAAAATTTAAATTCAGTTTTGTCATTTTGTGGAAAATTGGTCTCTCGTTTGATGCCGAAAGTTGAAAGGTAGAGAGAATTAAAACTGCCGGTGACGAGGATGAGAATTAAATGGACGAGCAGTTAGACTCATGAAAAGGGAATATTTGAAGTCTATTTTTCCAGCGAGCAGTTTGTGCGGTTTGGACACTAAATTACTAGCCAAAGGAGAGCACTAAAAAATTCCCTCTAACTTTTATACCCAACTTACGGCAAACTATTTAGTTCAAAAAATATATAATTTGTTAATAATTTTTTTTTCTTTTTGTAGAAAATTAGTCTTGTTAGTAAAAAACTGAACTAGTTACAAAATTGATGTTTA
The DNA here is from genome assembly GCF_010883055.1 of Belonocnema kinseyi. NCBI lineage: Eukaryota > Metazoa > Arthropoda > Insecta > Hymenoptera > Cynipidae > Belonocnema > Belonocnema kinseyi. The sequence continues at coordinate 34,258,604 of NC_046664.1, read as the reverse complement.
TTGCAAAAATTTTTCTTTTCTGGTATAAAATTAATTTGTGCTGAAAATTCATTTTTTGGTGTTGAAAATTTAAATACTTGGTTGATAATTGTACAGTTTGGTAGAAAGCTCATCTTTTTGGTAAAAAATTCAATTGTTTGGTTAGAAATTAATCTGTTTTGGTTAAGGATTCAATTATTTTAAACTTAAAATGAAAATATTTTCTTGAACTGTTATGTCCCGGGATCTCTCGAGGTCACATGTCCTTCTTTATATGTCTTAGGACGAGGGATGCAGGAGGATATTCTTATTTTTATAATAATCAATTAATGTCTATTGTTCCGTCTTGCATGAAAAATATGTATGTATGTATGGATGTATGTATGAAAGTTATTGCGTTATGCT
>NC_046664.1:34244848-34258120 GCF_010883055.1 Belonocnema kinseyi | reverse complement strand
TATTTCTCAAAAATAATAGTAGATTCAAGGCTGAAACTTCAATCTGGATTTGCTTGGGGTTTCCCCCTACCCTTCGAAGATGGCACAAACTTTCCTTTTTTTATTTCCTCAACCTTTTCCAAAAATCGAAAATAGCATTGACCATTTTTTTTTCCATACTCATCTCTAAAATTCCGACGAAATATCTTAGTAAGGGAGTGATCCTAGAACCCTGGACAAATTCGTCTCTTTGTCATCAAGTTCGTTCAAACAACCATGCAATAAAGTTTACTGCATTCGGGACTGTTAATCCTCAGTTACAAGTTAGAGGATTTTGATAGAATTGCTATTCTCCAGGTAAGGTCGAGACCCAAGCGTCTCTCCACCTACCTTCATATCGTCCGCTGTGTGACAACATGGAAAATTTTGGTCATTTAGCTTAAAATTTTGTAGATTTGGGCCTCTCTCCTTCCTTTTCCTCCAAACTAACCACCCTCAACTGCCCATTCCTGACCAGCCCTTGCCAATCTTCCAGGAGTGGGAGAATTACTCATGCAACCCGGGTCTTGTCTTTTGCTGCGAATCTCCAGTTCTACTTTGTCTTCTTTATAGTGATAAGTTCTCCAACGATCGGGTAAAACAAACCGATTTTTCGTCCTGCAGTAATCTTCGGTTCAACCTTTTTTGATTCGCTACAGGCTAAAAAGACTGCGTTCCGAGATAACAGTACAATCCCGATAATTATTGCCCGGACATATCGGTTCGTGATTATCAAATCAAAATTTTGTTTTAAAACTAAAATTCGCTAATTAATTTTTGCCCGATAAATATCGGTAGTGATAGTGCCAAGTTTTGTACAACAACTTCATACTTCCAATTTTTGTACAATTTTATTGATATATTTCTTCTTCAACGATCTTCTGTCAACTAGTATGGTAATGTTTAATAACTTACATTAATATTATTATTTTCTTTCTTCCTGCAATTATCCTTTTTCCTCTTAAGTATCCAAATAAAATTATTAAATCAAGGTGAGGTTTAGCTCTTTAGACCGAGCAAGATCCTACTACTCAATCTTTCAGCTGCCCGGAAGATTGAGAAAATAGTGTGTTCTAGCAATTTAACACACGTAACAAAAATTCACGGCATATAACGCAGGCCGTGACGTAACAAAAATGGTGACAGCGGTGGGATATTGCTCAAGTACTTGCTTTTTTTAATTTCTCTTATCCTATCAAATCTTTTTCCTAAGAAAAAGTCTTTTCTTCCTGAATTCCAATTCTGTGCCAACTTCTAGCAAAGTTATTTTTCTCTTGTACTATACATTTCTGATAATTTTTGTGTATTCTACATTTTATTTTATGTCTGTGCAATTTTTGTACCATTGTTGGTATTTTTGTCTGTATATTTTTTTTAACTATGGATTTTATGTATAATTTATTTTTGTCTGTTTTGATCATTTTGTCCCCATGCTTTCCGTGATATACCGCGAGTGAACAGGGGCGTTTTTTTTTGCTTTCGCGTTTAAAATCGATTGCGTGTGAACTACGTATATTCTGCGTCGGAACGGCATTTTCCTAAATTATTTTTTGCGAAATTTAGACATTTTTTTGGTGTGATTTGTTGTATTGCAATTTTCAGCAACTTTGAAGTTCGGTTATTTTCGAGGCGTATTGAAATTTAATATTCCGTAATATTATTCAAGTTAATAAAAGCTATTTAATATTCTCGAAAACCGTAATTAAAAACTGATATTTTTCCGGTCACAATGGATTTTTGAATTTTAATCGACTTTTGGTGTTAGAAAATTTTTCTTTCTGACCTGCATTCCAATCTAAGAATTTTACTCCTCTAAAAATGCATTTCTAACTATTTTACAGACTGATCGTCAATTCAGTTTTAGCCGCATGTTGATACGTTTTTCTTTTCCTCAAAATATATTTTAAAAGTTTTATCTACTTTTAAAACAGAACTTAGTCGTTTGATCCCGTGAAACTGTTCTCAACCTGTCATTAAACGTTTTGTTCGACTTAGTTTTGGTTGTATTTTTCTAAAAGGTTATTTTTTAATTACCTCTAAGCTAAGAGGGAGGTATTAGTTTTTTGAATGTTTATTCTATATTTTAATTTCACAACAAATTTTACCTGATTCACAAGTTTTTTTTTACCACAAAAAAATCGTTTCAAAATGACAACCCCCGACGCAGGTACTCTGTTTATGTACCATCAAAGCGCGTTATCTAGTATTTCTGAATTTGATAGATACAGACCGGCCTTGCGAACTTTCGCGTACGACGTTGAAAACGCGGAAAATCTCCTTTTAAAAGAATGTGATAAAAAGCTCTTCGTGCGCGGAGTCATCGCGAAATTAATGGGAGCCGCTAAGGAATCAGTCGACGGGTACAATTTCAATGATATAAAGGGTCTCTTAAAATATTTAAAGAAAAACTTTTCAAGCGGTCGCGACTTCAAATATTACCATCAGCAATTAGCAAGAGTCGCGATGCTTCCTCAAGAGACCGTTTCTCAGTACGCCGCACGCGTACAGAATCTGGTACGTGGAGCAAAGTCTTGCCTCGCCGGCACTGATCGGAAAGCGCATTCGGATGCTCTATTTGAGGCTATTGACACGAAGGGTTGCTTCCCAGACGGTTTACCCTCAGAAATTGAAATTCGCGTAACTGCAAAAAAACCTGCTACGCTGGAAGATGCGATCGACGAAGCTCGCAAAGAAGAGCGTCGTTCACGGCAACGCTTGGAAACGCGCGAAACCGCGGTTAGATACTCACGTCGCGAGAGGTCACCAGGCTGCGAATATTCCAGAGAATATATAGAAAAGGATTATCGCGATTCTCAAGAACAAGCATATTATGCCGATCGCGATCATGATAGCCGTTATTCACAAAAATCGAGCTCATACTATCCGGACTCGTATAAACGCTACCATAACCCTAGAACGCGCGAAAATAATTACCGATCCCCCTCACCGTCTCCACATAAATCATATACGGAATCAAATCATCACGATTTTCAACAATACGACCGCTATCGTCGCGAAAATCACCCCATAAACATCCTGAATCGCGACCACCCTTATCATGCAGCCTCAAGATCGTCGTCGTACGAAAATCGCAAAACAAGGAATAAAATGTAACCTGGAGTGACAATTTTAGATCCGAGGCGAATCGAGCCTTGTTTTGCGTATTCTGCAACGCTATAGGGCATGAACTCTGTCGTTGTAGAAATCCCGCAAACCCCTACCGAGCACCTCCGTCAGCTCAAGTGCGATCTCCCTCTCCGTCTTACCAAGGCGCGCCTGAGTTCACCGGAAAGAGCGCTTCTGAGCATTTAAACTCCCAAGGCGCTCGCCATGCGAACCCGACGGCGAGCGCACAGACGAGGGCTGCCAGGGTTGCAGTGGTCGCTATGCAGTCAGGTGTCAGCAATGTTATTCCCGCTGCCCAGTTGTCAAGGTTAACGTTGGATAATTGAAGGATAGTAAAGGTATTTTCCTCGTTGATAGAGGTTGCGCAGTGAACTTGATAATAGAAGATCAATTGCAACCAGACACTCCTGTGAATATCAACGAGCGAATAACCATTACGGGAATCATGGAAGGATCAATAACTTCTTATGGATTCGCCATCCTAAAGGTATTTGATGCACCCGTAAAATTCTACGTGATGCCAAATAGCCTCAAAGTTCCTAATGATGGTATTCTCGGCGGAGAATACTTTTATCAAGAACAAGTAACAATTTCATACTATCACAAGACAATTGTTATGAGGAGCCGACCAATCACTCCTATACCCTTCATTAACCCGCAAAATTTTGCGGATCGGTATGACGATGAACCTTACGAGTTCCCGCTAATAGCACCTGTTTTGACCCTTAGAGCGCGAACTCGACATGTCGTTCCGATCGAGGTCATAAACAAGGATTGTGAGGAGGGTTATCTGCCACTTATCGATGCCGGAGAAAGTGTTATTATCGGTAACTCAGCGGTCTCCAATGAAAATAGTTAATGCTGTGTTATGGCTATTAACGTCGGCTATGAAGATGTCGATATACAGATAGCTCCCCAAACAATCATACCATATGATGTTTATGATACAGAATCTCTATCAGACTCCGATGAGGAGCTCGAAAAAATTATGAAAAAACGTTCGGGTCCGCGACTCTCACGGAGACAACGCGTGCGTCGTATTTGCGAGCTCGTGGGCGTCAAGGATCTGCCACCCGAGGAACGAGAGAGCGTGATCAAACTCATTCAGGAGTTTCCTTATTTGTTTTTCCTCCCAGGCGATGAGTTCCCAGGTGCCAACCTAGAACAGCATACTGTTCCCACCACGGTCGATGTACCGCTGGTGACGAAACAGTATCGCTATCCGTCTGTCCACAAAGAGGAAATAAGAAAGCAAATAGGGAGATTGCTCGAGCTCGATGTGATTAAAGAATCAAACTCGCCTTACAATTCGCCTCTTTGGATTGTTCCTAAAAAGCCTGATGCTGAAGGAAACCGAAAGTGGCGAATGGTAATCGATTTTCGAGCTTTGAATGCTAAAACCGTGGGAGATGCGTACTCCCTTCCCAACATCACGGAAATACTCGACAATTTAGGCAAAGCAAAGTATTTCTCGGTTTTTGATCTCGCCAGTGGGTTTCATCAGATACCAAAGAACCCTGCTGACGGGCCAAAGACCGCGTTTTCTACAGATCGTGGCCACTATGAGTACTTGAGAATGCCTTTTGGCCTCAAGGGAGCTCCGGCTACATTCCAACGCCTGATGGACCGTTTATTGACGGGACTCCAGGGGACGCAGTTATTCGTCTACCTTGACGATATCGTCATTTTTGCTTCAAACATCCAAGATTACACGGGCAGTGCCCGACGTCTTTTTACGCGACAATCAGCGACTGGCCTTGGCCTTCAGCCAGACAAATGCGCCTTTCTTTCCACCAAAGTTAAATATTTGGGTCATATCATTTCCGAAAATGGTGTTAGTCCCGATCCAGATAAAATAAAAGCTGGGCAGAAATTTCCTGTACCGAAAAATCAGAAGAATATAAGACAATTCCTCGGATTCGTCGGATATTATAGGAAATTTATTGCTGAATTCGCGAGACGGACTAAACCATTGGCGGATCTGTTAAGGAAGGGTCGGAAGTTTCATTGGGGCGAAGAGCAGCAGCAAAGTTTTGACGATATGAAGGATACCTTAACACATGCCCCTATCCTTCAGTATCCTGATTTCGAGCAACCCTTCCTTTTGACGACAGATGCTTCAGATTATGCAATCGGTGCAGTCTTGAGCCAGGGAAAGATAGGAAATGACCTACCTGTTGCCTATGCGTCGCGATTGCTTAACAAGGCCGAGCGAAACTACTCGACTACCGAGAGAGAGTGGCTGGCAGTGGTAGAGTTTGTCCGGAACTTTAGACATTATTTGTATGGGAAAAACTTTATGGTAATCACAGATCATCGGGCTCTAAGATGGCTTCATTCAGTGAAGGATCCATCCTCGAGACTGATGCGCTGGAGATTTAAACTACGTGATTTTCAGTACGTAATAGTCTATAAGCCCGGAAAAACAAATAAAAATGCAGATGCACTTTCTCCGAACCCGCCGGAGAAGGACGATGCGTGCGCGGTACACGAGATTCGGATTTTACCTCTAAATCCCGTAACCGAAAAAAGAAAACGCGGTCGACCTAGAAAAAATCCCAGAGAAGTCACAGAAACAACAGAGTGTGAAAATTCAGGCCCTGACTCAGAGAAATCAGGAATTCCAGCACGCGTTCGGCTGAGAAATCAAGCAAGAACGAGAGCCGACTATAAAGAACCGTCGTTTCGACGGCAGCGTAGCCTAGCGTGTTCATCGTCTGATTCTGAATCGGAATCAAACTCAGGACCAACTCCAAGAAAGTCACGACCTCTGCGCAAACGAATGCTGCGTTATGAGAATGACGAGGATTACATTCCCCCGATTTCGTTCCATAGAAAGCCCATCTCTATCGAGAGTTTATTTAGAGATGAATCTTCTCAACCCTTCCATCAACTTCTCAATCAACTCCTATCGTGACTCCAATCGTTAAAAGCGCTTTGAAAGATAAGAATGGCGAATTAACGTTTTTAGCTCATCCGCCAGCACATAAACGCAAGGAGAAACAGTCTGTGATGCTCGGACTGTACGAAACCATCCCGCCTGAACCCTCATCACTTCCACCACGCGACTATCCTACGGTTCAATTACCACGCGAAATTATAGGAACGCGAATTTCTATCACAAACGATTCTCTTGCAATAACTAGAGATAATTATGCACACTTTATCTCAGCTGACTGTAACCTATCAACCGCGATAGGAAAACTTCTGACAGACTTAGGATATCTTAATGAAATAAGCCTTAAAGAGCAAAAGCCTCACAAAGGCTCAGTTATCGTGTCTCAATATGGAGATATAAAAATTTTCAGTTTGGTTTGTCGTGACCGATTTTTCGACCAACTTGCTGAGGATGATCTCTATATTGCGATTAATGGACTGAAAGACGCAATGTATCATTTAAATGTTAAGTCTGTTAGAATTCCAAAGAACGATAACGCTCTCGATAAACTTCCGGAAAATACAATTCGAAATATGCTTCAAAGGGTATTTTCCGAAGCTGACCTTAGAGTGATCCTTTGCCTCGGAAAGGTGGAAACACCGCCGCCTGAGAAAAGGAAAGAAATTGTGAAGGAACACCATCGCAGTCTAGCAGGAGGCCACAAAGGTTGTAGGAAAACGTATCGTCGAGTTCGTGAACGTTTTTATTGGCCAGACATGGTTAGGGAAATACAGGAAATCCTCAAATCTTGTCGGAGTTGTCAGTTGCACAAGTTAGTTCGAATTAAAACAAAGCAGCCCATGGTGCTCACCGACACACCAGCCGATGTCTTCGACAAGGTATGTTTGGATACCGTAGGTCCTCTGCCTGTCACGCCAAATGGAAATCAACACATCTTAACGATGCAATGTAACCTCACTAAATACTGTCTCGCAGTCGCGGTGCCAGATATCCGTGCTACAACTATAGCTGATGTCTTTGCCCGAGAGTTCATTGCGGTATTTGGATGTTCAAGAGCTATCTTGTCTGACCGAGGGACTAGCTTTCTAAATAAATTACTCGGAAGCTCACGAAACTGTTTAAAATTAAGCAGTTAACGACATCTGGATATCGTCCACAGACGAATGGCAGTCTCGAGCGAAGTCATCAAGTTTTGTCGGACCACCTAAAGCATTATCTGGGAGATTACGAAGATTGGGATACTTTTCTCCCATTCGCGATGTTCTCATATAATACTACGGTGCACGAGGGTACCAAATTTTCCCCACATCACTTGTTGTTTGGTAGGGAAGCCCAGCTACCATCAGCTTTTCCATCTGAGGAAGTTCTCGAGACTTATGGCACCTACTTGAGAGATTTAATCACACATCTTGACGAAGTCCGCGCGATTGCAGCTATAAACCTTGTCGATGCAAAGATTCGTTCGAAGCATTATGATGACCGTAACTTGAACGAAAAACAGTTTGAGCCAAGTGATCTGATCCTATACCTCAGAGAACCCCGGAAGAATAAGTTCGAACGCTATTATGACGGACCACTCGAAGTTGTCGAGATTCACGATAAAAACAACGTCGTATTAAAGGACCCTAACTCTGGCAAGAGATTTCTGAAGCACATCGACAAAATAAAACATTTTTATTTCGATCCATCCGATGAATCCGATTCTTAGAACACTAATAACAATCTTTACAAGTTTTCTGTTCACAGATGTCACATTCCAGATTTTAGGAGAACATAATCCAGATTAACCTCTTAAGAGGGAGGTGAAGCCTCACTTCACTCTTCAGAGGGAGGTAAAATAAGAATTTTTGTTCCAAAAATTTTACTCTTCAATTTGTCTATTTCATTCCATTCATTAGTATTCACACAATAGAAAACTTGCGACATAACTTCGGTTTTTTCAAAAAATGAAAATAGATTGGTGATTTGTTTTAATATCCACTTTGTTAAAATAAATAAATATATGACAGCAAAATATAAGGACAAATTAATTAATTAAAATACATAAGTAAAGCTAATTAAAATATTCCGTTACACAGTTTCCTTATAATTTCAAGTACACATGTTTCAATAATTTGTTTTTCAGTTATGTATCCTATTCTTTCGAATAAATCTGAATCGTCCAGACCGCGAAATCGTTTATGCTTCGGCTAACGCGCGCGAAAAAGAAAGTCAAGCCGGGCAATTTTAATCATCCTGCATCCACTCATTTAGGAATTAGGTATTTTACTCAATAATTGTATGCTTTTTGAGTGTGTGCGATGCTTCTCTCTCACAAGCTTCCTCACAGTGAAATTTTAATCCATTGCTGTGCAATTCGTGTGTTAATCCTGTTCCAATTACGCTTATTAATATGCCAAATGAAAGAATGCCTAATAGAACTATTACTGATTTATTAAAATGTAACTACTCCCTTTTCTTGTACTAAAATTCCAGTCAACAATGTAATTTTTCACTCATAAATGAGAATTTTACTATGTATAACTGCAAATCTAATAATTAATATATTTGTGCAATAGCTACATTACAAACTTTCATTCAAGAAGGGCATACCGTGATGCATATCTTGACAAAATTTAAACCACATGTAAACTCTCACCATCGTTCCAGGACGTTTGTACATCTCGATTGCTAGCTTTATACCTTCTCTCGATGCCGAAAGTATCGCCCTTTGGAACGACATTTCGTAAAGAGGGAGGTGTTACGTCCCGGGATGTCTCGAGGTCACATGTCCTTCTTTACATGTCTTAGGACGAGGGATGCAGGAGGATATTCTTATTTTTATAATAATCAATTAATGTCTATTGTTCCGTCTTGCATGAAATTGTATGTATGTATGAAAGTTATTGTGTTATGCTCATCCTATATATATCCTGAAATGTGTTTTAATCCTAATTTTAGTACGATTCGTCATTTTATTTGATGTGCTAACCTACCAGATTTTATATTTTATTTCTCAAAAATAATAGTAGGTTCAAGGCTGAAACTTCAATCTGGATTTGCTTGGGTTTTCCCCCTACCCTTCGAAGATGGCACAAACTTTCCTTTTTTTATTTCCTCAACCTTTTCCAAAAATCGAAAATAGCATTGACCATTTTTTTTTGCCATACTCATCTCTAAAATCCGGACGAAATATCTTAGTAAGGGAGTGATCCTAGAACCCTGGACAAATTCGTCTCTTTGTCATCAAGTTCGTTCAAACAATCATGCAATAAAGTTTACTGCATTCGGGACTGTTAATCCTCAGTTACAAGTTAAAGGATTATGATAGAATTGCTATCCTCCAGGTAAGGTCGAGACCCAAGTGTCTCTCCACCTACCTTCATATCGTCCGCTGTGTGACAACATGGAAAATTTTGGTCATTTAGCTTAAAATTTTGTAGATTTGGGTCTCTCTCCTTCCTTTTCCTCCAAACTAACCACCCTCAACTGCCCATTCCTGACCAGCCCTTGCCAATCTTCCAGGAGTGGGAGAATTACTCATGCAACCCGGGTCTTGTCTTTTGCTGCGAATCTCCAGTTCTATTTTGTCTTCTTTATAGTGTTAAGTTCTCCAACGATCGGGTAAAACAAACCGATTTTCCGTCCTGCAGTAATCTTCGGTTCAACCTTTTTCGATTCGCTACAGGCTAAAAAGACTGCGTTCCGAGATAACAGTACAATCCCGATAATTATTGCCCGGACATATCGGTTCGTGATTATCAAATCAAAATTTTGTTTTAAAACTAAAATTCGCTAATTAATTTTTGCCCGATAAATATCGGTAGTGATAGTGCCAAGTTTTGTACAACAACTTCATACTTCCAATTTTTGTACAATTTGATTGATATTTTTCTTCTTCAACGATCTTCTGTCAACTAGTATGGTAATGTTTAATAAATTACATTAATATTATTATTTTCTTTTTTCCTGTATTTATCCTTTTTCCTCTTAAGTATCTAAATAAAACTATTGAAGCAAGGTGAGGTTTAGCTCTTCAGACCGAGCAAGATCCTACTACTCATCTTTCAGCCGCTCGGAAGATTGAGAAAATAGTGTGTTCTAGCAATATAACACACGTAACAAAAATTTACGGCATATAACGCAGGCCGTGACGTAACAGAACTATTACATTTTTGGTTGAGAATTGATCTTTTCTCTTTGAAAATTCAACTAGTTGGTTAAAATTTAAACTACTTTGTGAAGCCATAAGAAAATGTAAAATTTATCCCACCCCCCTCAAATTATCTAACTTTATTTTTGGATGACCCCTGAAAAAATGCACGTTATATATTTAGTAAGAAAAAATTACCTTAACTAGCAAAAAAGTTTTAAAAAATTTTGAAGGAAAAGTAAAGAAATAATGGCATTAGCGGACAATTGTGAGTAACAAAATAATGTCATTGGTAAAAAACAGGTAATCAGTTGAAATATTTATTTAAAATTGAGCACTATAGCGAAATTATTAGAGTTACGCTTAGTGAAATGAACGGAAACATTGAAATGTGAATTCCTGAATTTATCGAAGCGGAAGAATTTATTGGTTCTGAAAGTTTAGTGGTCTAATGTTTGAGTATTATGCAAACTGCTTCCAAACAAACCTCACACAGATATTTGATTGGAGCTTATCCCAGCCGTAAATTCCCTACAGGATATCAAAACTATAGGAGGCATGTGGACTGACGTTATTTACCAAGAAACTTTGTAAAATGTACATGTACTCAAGTTCATCCTGTAACGAACCAATTAGTATCTCAAACAAACGAGGAATCCAGTTAAACGACAATTCCCGGATGACCGCAAAACATCTTTATCAAAATTTACTGACTTTTCCCTCACTAATCTTTTATTTTCTTTAATAAGTAGTATGTAAAGAACAAAATATTAAACCTGTAACATATTTAATATAGTAGAATCTCTTGTAAATGAAACGCAGCAATTTTTATTAAAATTTATAAGCTTTTAATTTATTATTTCTAGACTGACACGGCCACACTTACTTGAAAAAAGTTGGTAACCTATTAATACGTCAATTAAATCGTCCAGGCCACCCACTCTCATAATTTCCTTCCCCTATTCCTTCAATCAACTATCTCTCCTCCCCTCACTTTTTGTGAATACATTCTTGAAGTCATTAAAATATTATAAAATTCCGCGAAGTCCTATTAAATCTGATATTTCCCGAAATCTTGGAAAATTTATTAAAACACCATGCTTTTTAAATACATTAAAATCATTTAAATCCTCGGAAATCTGATAAAATTTCTTTGAATCTTCTGAAATTGTTTAAAATTTCATGAAGTTTCCTTTGAAATACCTCAATTTTTGAACATTTTTTTAAAGTTCCTTGGAATTCTTATAATACACTTAATAATTTCAAATCTTTTGAAACCCTTGCAATCTTTTTGATCTTTTAAAAATGTATCTTGCAATTTCATTCAGCTACTGAAATCAATTCAAAATTCCTTGGAACCTTTTAAAATACCATAAAAAGTTTTATGAACCCTGAAAATTTTTTAAGCCCTTTGCAAAATTAGATGAAATGATTAAAAATAGCCTAGAATTACTTACTACATAGAGTTACTTTGAAATTCTTTAAAACTTTTGAAGCTTTTGCATGTTCTTTGCAATTTTTCAAAATAACCTAGAATCTTGAAAATTCTTTAAAATATTTTTTTCTTCAGAGCTCTTAACAGTTCCTTGCAATTTTTTTAATTAATCTTAAACCTTAACATTTTTTGAAATTCCAAATGATTGAAAGGTATTTAAAATAATTTAAATCTTGAAAAACATCCTAAAAGATTTCAAAAGAATTCACATCAATACAAATTTCGACGTTAAAACGCTTACTTCGGACAAATAATTTGGAAGAAAAAGAAGAAATCTGCCTGAACTCGAATTTGAAACGAGAACACTACCCATGAGTGGAGCGTAAACCTCGGTGCGTAATTGATAAACGCTCCACTCATGGATAGTGGCGTTCCCGTTTCAAACCCGGACTCAGGCAGATTTTTTCTTGTTTTATAGTAGTTAATCCAAGAGTTAATTTATTCAAAGAAAAGTGGGAAAATTGATCTACTTATTTTTGTTAAAGTGCCTATAGTGACTTTATTGGTAGAAAGTGAGTTAAAAGTCATTTGAGTGCTTCTTACATTCATTGCCGGATTTTGCCATTTTTTTCAAAATTACTGTTGACTTTCTCCAGATTTCCTCTGGCCAGCAGCCAACCTGGCCTTCCTAATTTTTCCAGCTGTTAAGAAATGAATTCAATCCAATCGCGAATTTTGTTTCGCAATTTTTTTCATATACCTAAAAATCTGGTGATATGTAAAATTTAAATTTGTTCGAATTAGAATCTTTTCGAATTTGAAAGATTCATAATTGGAATGTCATCAATTGTGAACGCATTTAATTAATACAAAACTAGAGTTTTTTCGAAAATTTCCAGTGGCTTTTCAAAGTTTCGTGAATTTTCCTGCTTGGAAATGAAACGGTTTGTTAAACAGGTTAAACTTGAATAATATTTACCTGGTAGCTTCTTGCAGCAACAGGTGAGGCGGAACCCAAAACTTGACTCTAAGAGCGAACCTGAGAGGTGCAACACCACCACCAGTTTGCCTCTCAATGGGGTTTCTCAGGTTCAGCCAGAGCTCCTCTCCTTTGGCGTTTTGATATTTCAATCCAAAGTAGTCACACTCTTTGCTGATTCCAAGACACTCGCACGCCTGAAAATCGCAAAAATATATCATTATTATTATTGAATGTTTAGACTGGTATATATCTAATGTAAGCTCCGTAGCACTGCTGTATAACTTACTGTACTATGCTTTATATTTAAAACCCCAGGAGAAACAGTATCATTTAAGTCCTTTATTTAAGACTATATTAGAATTACTCGCATTTGGTCGACTGTTTGGTCAGGGGAAAGAAAAACCATCCGAGTGCTATCCACGCTCGAAATGGAACTCAAAAAAATTAAAATGTACAAGAACCCATTTAAAAATTCCATTCAAACTTGCTATTTCTACTAATGATTTTTTACGAAAAAGGGAAAAATAGGGCAAATATTGTACATTTAATTTTACATGCAGAACTTAAGAGCAAATCATTGTATAAGAAATTTCATATTTTTAAATAATTTTAAATGCCTTGGACTGATTTCTGGGGGATAAAAACGTATACAGTAAGGGCTGCCTGACTCGTTTCCAATA
>NC_046664.1:34228979-34244748 GCF_010883055.1 Belonocnema kinseyi | reverse complement strand
GATTAATAATTATTATAAATTTACAAAGTAACGTGTAAAATGATAATCAAAAGACATTCTTAGTTCATTCCTTAAAAAAATTATGTCCCTTTTTTGATAAATAGCTAAGCTATCAGTATGTTGATAAACATTTCTTTAATAATTAATAATTGTAGATTTTCAAAGCATCAGAGAAAAAGAATCATCGAAAAGATATTTTTAGTTAATTATGGTAAAAAGTGAAGCCTACTCGTGAAAAGAAAAGCAAACTCTTATTTTTTCAATCGAAATTCTTTCACTAATTAATAATTCTTGTAAATTGACAAAGCCACATAGAAAAGTGTCATCAAATGGACACTTCTAGTTGTTTTCGAAAACAAATTAACTCGCAGGATAAAAGCGAAACTTTAAATTTTTAAAGTAAAATTGTTTAAGTTATTCATAGTGTTTGTAAATTTGCTAAGCAAAAACAAAATAATAAAAAAAGCAAAAGAATAAAAAATAGACATAGAAGTTAACTCCGTAAGCTAATTTACTTTTGCAAAAAGGGCAAACTCTTAATTTTGTAATTAAAATTGTTTAAATAATTAAAAGTTCTTGTAAATTTGCAAAGCCATATAGAAAAGAGTCATCGGACAGACATTCTTAGTTGACACCGTAAACCAAAATGGCTTGTAGAAAAAAGGCCAAACTCTTAATTTTTAAATTAAAATTGTTGAAATAATTAAAAGTTGTTGGAAATTTACAAAGTAATATAGAAAAGAGTCACTGGATAGACATTCTTAGTTGAATCCGTAAACAAATTGACTTGTACAAAAAGGGCAAAATCTTAATTTTGTAATTAAAATTGTTCAAATAATTAAAAGTTCTTGGAAATTTGCAAAGCAATATAGAAAAGAATCATAGGATAGACATTCATAGTCGACTCCGTAAACAAATTGACTGGTGGAAAAAAGGCAAAACTCTTATTTTTTTAATTAAAATTGTTTAAGTATTTAAAAGTTCTTGTAAGTTTGCAAATCAATATAGAAAAAAGTCATCGGATAGACATTCTTAGTTGACTTCGTAAGCAAATTTAGTTGCAGAACTCGTAGAAAAAAAGTCACTTTTAGTTTTTTGATCGAAATTGTTCAAATAATTATTAGTTATTGTAAATTTGCAAAGCATCATAGAAAAGAGTTGACTCCGTTAACAAATTGAGTCCTAGAAAAAAGGGCAAACACTTAATTTTTTAATTAAAATTCTGTAAATAATTATTAGTTCTTGTAAATTTTCAAAGCAACATACAACAGGGTCACCGGATAGACTTTCTTAGTTGACTCCGTGAACAAATTGACTCGTATAAAAAAGGGAAAACTCCTAATTTTTAAATTAAAATTGTTTAAATAATTCCCAGTTCTTTTGTAAAGCAACATAGAAAAGGGTGAGTTGACTCTGTGAACAAATTCTCTCGTAGAAAAAGTTAAATTCTTAATTTTTAATTAAAAATTGTTCAAATAATTAATAGTTCTTGTAAATTTACAACGCAACATAATGAATTAAACTTATTCTTTAAAGAAGAGCCAATCCTCAAAATTGTTTTAATAATTACACTGTTTGAAGATTAAATAAATGCTAAAAGCCATAAATGAGCTCCACTCGAATTCGGCACGATCGCTGCAACTTAAACGCTAGGAATTTTCACATCCAATAATGTAAACAGATACCTCGAACGCGAACTCGAACGTGCCTGTTTCACCTTTATAACACTCTATTGGAATCTGCGACCTGCTTTCAACTGTAGGAAAGTTGAATCCATAGCTAAAATGATGAGTTTTTAACAAAACACATGATTTTTCTATCAAAAAGATGAATTCTGAACATATACAGGATACATTTTCTACCAAAAATGGAATAGTTTTCAGATAACAAAAATAATTTTAGAAAAAAAAGCAATTTCCAATAAAATAGTACAATTTTCAAATACACTAAACTCTCGTCCAAGGCCATGTAAAGGCAACCCCTGACAAACTTCAACCTTAAACTAATTAAATGATTTAAAAAAATTAATTATTAATTAAACATGTAATAGTTCATATTTTCACCGAAAAATCAATATTCAACCTACTAGTCGAATTTTTGGCTAAAAAATCAATTTTTAACCAATAATGGAATAGTTGAATTTTCAATTTAAAAATCGATGTCAACCCAAAAATTAAAGGAATTTTAAGCAAAGTAATTACATTTTTAACTAAATAGTGAAACTTTTATTTAATCCAGACGAATTATGAATACAAAATATATTGGTAGGCTTTTCATCCAAAACAAATTAACTTTTAACCAAGAATAGTTAGATGTTATTATTAGGTTCTATTAATTCAGTTCACATTTAGGTGAAAAAATGAGAAAAAGCGGAAGTTTCTTAAAAAAACGGGAAAAATAAGAATACTGAGTATCAAATAGTTTTAAACCATTATTTATTGTTTATTTTTTAAATAGAAATTTATAATTTATTTATAGTGACTCGTTTTTAATGTTTCATTTGGAATTGTTCAAATTGCAAAATTTAACATTGCACTTGATTTTAGTTAATTTTTAGGACCTGTAAAAATTAAAGAAAAATGAATGAAGTTTTCCGATACTTTTGTCCTGAGTATCTTTTAACTGAATCTAATTATTCCTTAAAATTGTGTATAATCTTGTGAAATAGAAAAAATTTTACAAACATTTTCTAGATGCTTTTTCGACATATATGAAATCTTTTAAAATATATAAAAATAAACTAAAAAAAATAGTCATTCCAATTCTTATTTCCTATTAAAAATTATTCTTCCCTTAAATAATAATATGGATACAATTTTTGTTTCTTCTAGACTAAAGAATATTTTTTAATTCAATGAAAGATATAAAGCAGTCTATTTTACGAGCTATGCAAGAAAAATGACTAACAGAAGAATTCAATATCTTAATGTGCATAAAATTCAAATGGTTTTTAATTTCATTCCTAAGAAGATGAATAACCATTATACGGAATAATTTATGGCCAATATGGAATCATTTTACGACGAGGATTTTGCTCTTTTACATCAATGACATTAAATTTGAAAGTATAAATTCACGAAACGACCCACTAATTTTAAAATAATAACGAACTAGGTTTAAACTTACGACGAAAATTAGTTTAATTTCTATTTTAACTAATGTCTATTTTATAAAACTAAATAAAATACATTAGTTCTGTCGTCAAATGTCTTAAAATGATTTCAATGAAAAATAGATTATAATAAAAGAAAAAGGAAATAATATAAAGCAGCAAATATTCTTTTTTTAATTGTTATTGCCCCCTCCCCTGCCTAATTTGTTTAATTACTCATTTCTACAAAGTTATTTAACCAATATTATTACCAATGTTCTCATTTGAAGAAAAAAATATTTTTCATGCAAATTTGAACCATGCAACATATTTTTATTTAAAAAAGGTTGTTTTACGTTATCAAGTTTTGGATATTTTTGATTACCCGGCCCACTCGTTGACAACCGTAATATTTTTGGCCTACACCAAACAAAATAGTAGAATTTTCAACATTAAAAGGTGCATTTTGAACCAAATGGTCGAATTAAAAAAAAATTCAACCAAAAAAATTAATTTTCAATCCAAAAGAAGGATATTTCAACAAGACAGTTTTATTTTCGACCAGAATTGAGGACTAAAAAATAGTTTAATTTCCAACAAAATAGTTGAATAGTTGAAACTAATAAAATTAATCTTCAAGCAAAAGAGATAAATTTTCATCCTAGTTGAGTTTTTAACTAAAAGGATTATTTTTCAACGAAAAAACAAATTTCAACCAAAAATAGAAGCATTTAATTTTAAGTTTAAAAATTTATTTTCAACAGACATAAAAAAAATTTTCGAGAAGTTGAATTCAAGCAAAAGCGAATAATTTTCAATGAAATAAATGTATTTACCCGGTTGTTGAATTTAGAAGCCAAAAATAATTACTACAAGTCAGTTAAATTTTCAACCCTAAAATATGTTCAATCCCAAGGTTTAATTTTCTACCAAATTGTTAAATTTTTAACCAAGAAGATTAATTTTTAATCAAGAAAATTCATTTTTTAGAAGAACAGATGAATTTTCAACCAAAAAGTTGAGTTTTAAACTAGAAAAGATCAATTTATAATTTAAAAAATTATGTTTAACCAAAAATGGGTTTGATTGAAAAAATTAAGTAAAAAAAAAAAAATTATTTGTAAATTCGATCTCAAGTGTTTTGATCTTTATCATTTAAGAATAGACATTTATAAAGAATAGAAAATTACAATACAATGCAAAAAATTTAATATACAAGGACAAATGAGCCAAATCAAATTTATATTTAAAATAGAAATTTTACAAGTTGGAAAAAGGTAGAGGAAATTCTATCGCACCCGATCTCTTTTCCCGCTTTAAGCTTGGTTAATTTAACTTAAGATTATGTTTTAAATTTTTAAAGCCAAAAATAAATTTAAAAAATTTTAAATTAATACTATTAAAATCCCTATCAGTGTCTGTCAGAATTATTTTTTTTTTAAATTTATAATTAAAACGTCTTTTCTAGTCATACATCAAACTTGATTATGTCGATGAAAAAAGTTTTTCTGATTAAAACAGATGTTTCAAATATTAAGAATGAGCATAACTTCTTTACTCTTTGATAAAATTTAATAATATTAGAGACCAATCGATTTGTCTTGAAACAAGGAATCTTATATTCTTGCATCAACTTTAAATTATGTTAATGAAAAAAGTTTGACTAAAAAGACCGATTTTTAAAATATGAATTAGAGCTAAAAAAATCAATAAATATTTCAAAAAATTTAATTTATGATTTAATTTAATTTAATGATAAAAATAAGTCGTGAAATTTTCATCAATTTATCTGCAAGCGATGCTTAACTTTAACGATCGAACGAGAAGCTCTAAACAATTCCATGCGCCCAGCCGAACACGAAGTGTCAATTTTTCGAAAATCCATTATACGGAATAATTTATAGCCATTAAGGAATAATTTCCCGATAAGTTTCTTACCTTTTTCAAATGAATGGTTGCCACTTTTAGAGCCTGCCTGTTAAATTTGAAATAAATTCACTAGATAATCCACTACTTAATAATAATACAAAAAAATTTTTAATCTTTAGTTCAAATCGCACCTGTTGATTAAAAATAAATGATTAAATTTATAGAAATAAATGAGTACAGCGTTTTTTGCAGTGAAAAGTCTTAAAGAGGAAACTTTCGTTCTAATAGAAAAATCTTGGTTGTCTCTTATTAAAAATTGGTTTATATTTGTTTAATTACTGTGTTAGACTAAATAGATTAGAAGATTAGATATAGACAATGTGGATTAGAAATTATGTTTTTAACCATTTAACAAACAAATCATGTATTTTATGCAAACAAAACTTTCTTTTAAAGCAATTGAATCAAATCAGTAACATTTCTCAATGATCGTGTAGTAAATTTGAATGATTATTCAGTTTCTTAGAATAATTTTTTAATAAATATTTACTGATTCATCAGTAAAATCTTACTGCTAAACCGAATCTAATCAGGAATGATTTTTAATTTATAAAATAGCGAATTTGACTGATTAATAAGTACAAAAATGACTGAAATATTAGTGAATAGTCGCTGATTTTATTCGAGTTTGCATTGGTTCGATTAGCCAGACGTATGCTCAAATTGCTCACAAAACAGGGAAAACAAGGTGATTTTCGCAAAAATAGGGAAATAATAGGGATAGAAATTGTGTCAAATAAAGTTTTATTTTGGTACCAACATGAAACGTTTTTAAATTTCTAAAATTTTAATTCGAAATATATTGCAGTTTAATCAAAATAGTTGAATTTTTAGCCATAAAAAATTAATTTTCTACCGAGAAAGAGAAAATATATGAATTTTCAAATACAAAAGATAACTTTAAAAAAAATGGAATCGTGATATTTTCAGTTTAAAAACCGACAAAAATAAACTTTCAGTTTGAAAAATTAACTATCAATCAAAACAAACGAGTTCTAAAAAAAAGTTAAAGCTTCATCCAAATAGATAAATCTTCAAACAAAAAAATTATTTTTTAACAAGCAGTTCAAATTGTACCCCGGTAGTTAGTTTTTCCAATAAAAAAGAGTAATTTTCCTAAAAACATTTGAGTTTAACGAAAAAAGATTAATTTTCTATAAAAAAAATGAATATTCAACAAAGCAATTAACTTTGGAAAACAAAGATGACCTTCTACGAAAAAGGGAGAATTTTTAACAAAAAAACATGAACTTTTAATCAAACAGTTGAATTTTCAAACACAAAAGATAAATTTTTAACGAAATATTGAATAATTATATTTTTCGTTAAAAAAATTAATTTTTTAACACAGCAAAAGACCAATTTAAAATAAAAATACTTTAATTTTTATTCAAAAACAGTTTGATGCAACAGAAAGAAAACGAATTTTCAACAAAAAAGTTAAATCTTCAACCAAACCAGGGTAATTTTCAACCAAATAGTGGTATTTTTAACCAAAAAACATAAATTTTAACCAAGAAGAGTGATATTCTACTGAAAACGAAGAATTTTCAAGCATATAGTTGAATTTTCAATCAAAAAGTACGAATGATCTATCTTTTTGGGCGAATAGTTGACAAGCCAGTATACATTTTTGAACAAAAATTTCAACAAAATACATGAATTTTCAATCAAATAGTTGAATTTTCAACTTACAAGTTCACATTCGTCACAATAGCCTTCTTTAGGCCGTCGATACACAATGCAAAAAGTACATTGGTTGAAACGGTTGAATTTTCAAACAATAAAGATTAAACTTCAAATAAAACAATTGCATTTTCCATGATTTCTTTCAATAACAAAGTTGATTTCCAACCAAGAAAGATTAATTTTTAACCACAAAAGATAAATTTCATACGAAAAAGATGAATTCTCAATCTAAAAGGACGAAGTTTCTATCTAAAAAGAAGAATATTCGATAAAACAGTTGAATTTTGTACTAAAAAGGATGAATTTCTACCAAAAAAAAGAAGATTTTTCAACTAAAACAGATTAATTTTCAGCCAAACGTGGAACGGCTATATTTTGAATTAAAAAGATTAGTTTTCAACCAAAAATAGGATAGATACATTTTCAGATTAATGGATTAACTTTCAACCAAAATAAACCTGTTCTTAACAAAATAGTTAAATTTTTATCTACACAGATAAATGTTCAACCAAAGAAATGATTGTTCAACACAGTAGTTTAATTGTTGCCCAAGTAGTTGAATTTCGAACCAAAAAAGATGAATTCTCCTGAAGAAACTTGAGTTTAACCAAAAAAGCCGAATTTTGTATCTAAAAAGACAAAATACTTGAACCATGGCCCAAAAAAGACGAATTTTGAAAAAAAGACATGAATTTTCAATTACATTGTTAAATTTATAACTAAAAAAGAACTCTTTTTATCCAAAAATGTAATAAGTACACTTCAAGTTTAAAACATTATTTAAAAAAAAAGAAAAAACGAATTTTCAAAATAAATAGTTTTTAGTCTTAAATATAATACTGCATTTTTAACTAAAACTTTTACTTAAGTCATACAATTTTCAAACAAAAAGTTGAATTTAGTCAAAAAGGACAAATTTTCTACACTATATAGTTTAATTTTTATTTAAAAAGATAAATTTTCAACAAAGAGAAATTATTTTTCAATAAATCAGTTCCACTTTTAACCAAGTAGTTGAATATTCAACCAAAAGGAATTACCTTTTAACCAAAAATACACTGGAACTTGGAATTATGCACGGTTTCAGGCACGGTTTGCAGTGCTCTTCGCCGTAAATCCAGACAATACAAACATAAACAGACAGAGCCGCGTGAATCAATTCTGTTAGATTTGGTCGCATGATGCAACCTGATGCAACTACCGCACTGCTTTCACGTTATTTTTATCGCCTGATTGAGTACTGCCACCCTTTCGGCCCAGCAGCTCACCGTTTCAAAAAAAGTCAAGGATATCAGTTCTAGGAACATTGTAAACTCGGACTTCTTAATTTCAAGTTCAAGCGTACTTTGATTTTTGATTGGAGTTTTATTAATTGAGTGTCCCCATGCAAGAACAAGACGTAGATTTTTCTAGCGCGGCGGAGTTGCCCCCTGACGACTGAAAATTCAAATTAGAAACTTTGAATTTTAAAACATATATTATCATAGATAATTACATTCCGACAATTAGCGATAAAACTTTTCAACATTATTTATAACAATATAAAAAATTATTTTCAGAGCTATTGCATATTTCGTTCCACAAAAAGTTTGAGTGTTTCGTTTATCGAGGAAAGTTTGAGCAAACAAAAACTTACTGCGGAGAAGTTGTTCATAAAGGTACAAAGAAGTTTTCTGCAAAGGCTTTTTTCAAATAAATCAATAGGTAAAAAACTGTGAACGCTAAACTTTGAGCGAGCGACTGATCTTTATGCGTGTATTGCGCCGAGTCGAGATGTCTTGCAGTTTAGGCGGGTAATAAAGGGGTCCGATTTAAAAATAAATAATAACACTAAGATTGACATAAAATATATCAAATTTTTATTTGTTTAGCGAATACTTATGTTTATAATAATTTATATAAATAGTTAACGAGATCATTGTAATCACAGGCTTATATTACAGTGCTAATTATAAAATGTTTTAACAGGTCTTATTCCATATTTAATTTACATTATATTATAATACAATTTTATTAATGTAAATTTCATATTATTCCTCTTCAGGTAACACAGAATTATCGACTTCTTCAATTTTTGTTATCGACGCAAAGTAATCCGTGAAAAATTTTTGACCTTTAGGAGAGATATTTAAGCAAGCTTTTAACGTCATTCATTTTAGCTTTTGTGAGACCGACTTTTGGAGGGGCAATCTTTTCCAAGTCTTTGACTTTAATGTTTGGCTGAATAGTAAACAAATAAGGATTTTCGCCGTAATAATGATCAAAAAGCTGTACATTGCCGTTTGGTAAATATTTAATTACACAAGCCTGGCTGATTTTCACAGCTTTCGGAATTCGTACGTTTCCTTTAAAAGATTTTTCAAAATCGTGCAAAATATTGTTTGCTGATTCAACCATAATAAACGGAGGATAGCGAGAATTGTACTTTGCCAACTAAATGTTATACGTACTATATTTCGGCATGTTTTATTAACATTTCTAGCCCACGTTTCTTCATATTTTGTTCGTTTCCTCCCTCTAAAAGAACCTTGGGATTCATTTTCCATTACAGTAATTTGAAAATTAGTTTAGATAATAATTTTATTACTATAAACTATAAATTTAGTTCTCACTAAAGCTAAAACTCGCAATTCGTATACGAAGTGTACACTTCCGTAGTCAGAATAGAAATGATATATTTTGTTTTTGTAGAAAACTGCAATGTTTTGGCTTCTTTCGGGATTAAGAAGGCTGAAGGACGTTTGAAGATAATCTAATGTTTGAATAATCCACCTTTGAGTTCATTGTACCGCCGTTATAGGGAAAGACATCCCGACTCGGCATAATACACGCATGAAGATCAGTCGCTCGCTCAAAGTTTAGCGTTCACAGTTTTTTACCTATTAATTTATTTGAAAAAGCCTTTGCAGAAAACTTCTTTGTACCTTTCTGAACAACTTCTCCGCAGTAAGTTTTTGTTTGCTCAAACTTTCCTCGATACACGAAACACTCAAACATTTTGTGGAACAAAATATGCAATAGCTCTGAAAATAATTTTTTATATTGTTATAAATAAATTTGAAAAGTTTTATCGCTAATTGTCATAACAAGGATATTATAAGGAATATTTTCTCTGAATTTTATAAAGAAATTCCAAAAACTGTGGATTTGAGCACGAGTGGAAGACAAAAATCTAATTGAAAATCGACTTTTGAAAAAACTCGTTTTTTGCAATTTGTTAAAAAACAAAAAAGATACGATTTTCTTGTAAGGAAAAAAAGATGCGGAATGTAATTATCTACGATAATATATGTTTTAAAATTCAAAATTTCCAATTTGAATTTCCAGTCGTCAGGGGCCAACTCCGCCGCGCTAGAAAAATCTACGTCTTGTTTTTGCATGGGGACACTCAATTCAGTTCGCATTTAGGCAAAAAACGAGGAAAAGGGGAATTTTCTTGAAAACAGGGGGAAAAATACAAATAAATAGAAAATTGTAAAAGAGGCGTGTAGGGAAAAAGTGTGAAATCTTTTTCTTATAAATAAATCCATCAATTTTCCGTCCGAAATGTATCCAAATTCTTTCTGACATTTGAGAATGGAGAAGGATCCGACAAATATAATCTCATAAAACTTGGTCACGTGCTCGCGAGTGAAATGCACCATTTCTCGATTTATTATCCGGAAAGCGTTGACAATTTTTCAGAAGGTTGTGGAAAATAGCTTTAGACGCATCGTCCTTTCCACCCCATGAGCGGAAACAAGTCAAAGAGGTTTCTGAGGATGGAAGTTCATATCGTAAACTCAGGGGCTTGACTGTTCCTGACCAAATTCAAGATCGAGGGGAAAGAGAGAAAAGATAGGAAAGACGAGGACTCTCATGGAATATGGTAGTCGAATAAATATTGAACTTCCTCGAGAGATGGAAAGTAGTTTCGTAGCCTCGAGATCTTTCTGCTGGTGCACTTTTTTCCCAGACACAGCACTTTCTGATCAATAAATTGGACGAACATTTCCTTTCTCAACAAACAGCCTCATTGGCCGGGTCAGGCATTTTTACTCGAAAAATCAGGTATCGAAAATCGCAAATGATCTGATTTAGATACGGAATTCTGATTTCATATCCAATACTGTAAGAAATTTCTGTAGAATTTCTCAGAGACGCATCACTAAAGCTTTATGCAGAAACCGTTTCTGAATGTTCCTAAAGAGGAACATCTATTGCAGCAATAGAAACTACGTGAAGCTTTAGTCTTACTTTACAGAAAATTGTTTTACAATTTATAAACTTTCAATTATTGTAACGAATAATTTTCTACCCAGGAGTTTTGCATTTCAAGATAAGAAAATCAATTTAAAACAAAATATAACTATTTTGATCATTAAGATTTGCTACTCGTAACGAGAAAAAATTATCAAAGCCGCTTTTGAAATATACAGGTCTAGGACTCATTTGAGAAATTCAAAATCGTGTAAATAGCAGCATCTGCTGAGATCCATAAAAATTCCTTTGAAACTTGTCAATCTTGTTGAATCCTTTGATATCTTTGAAACCCCTTGAAACCCGTAGTAATTCCTAGAAGTCCTTCAAAATTAAATTTATTTCATAAAGTTCTCCAGAAAAGCCTATTAATCCCTTCAAAATTTTCTAAAATTCAAGGAAAATCTTCGAAATCTATTAAACATTGTGCAATCTATTTAATTCTTTTTAATCTTATGAAATATTTTAAAAACTTACAAGCAGTTTAAGAGACCTCCAAATCTATTAAGATCACCTAAAAATTCCATTTTTATCTCTTCTTGAAAAGGTCATTAATCTTTTTCAATCCCTTGAAATTTTTAAAATTGCCTAAAATCCGTTAATAGCCTTTGAAATCCCTAAAGGTCCCTTGAATTTTCACTCATTGCCTAAAGTTCTTTAGAAAAATCCATTAGAATCCATTAAAATCTTTTAAATATAATTATTGATCCCCAGGACTCCTTCTAAAAGTTCCTTGCCATTCTACGAAAATCTGTTTTTTTTTTTAACTCTTTAAAATAGTGAAATCTTGTAAAATTTCTTTAAATCTTTTAAAATATCCAAAAAGCTTTGAAATCATTTAAAAATTATTTTGAATCCCTTAAAAATCATAGAAATCTCGATAAATCGTTTAGATTTTCATTTCATTTCTTCCCCAAAGTTCTCCAGAAATCCGTTTGACTACCTTGAAATCTTTTAAATATAATAAATATCCCGAATACCTTTTCAAAAATCTTTCAATGAATTTTGAAAAGGTGGAAGTTAAAGCGAAAGTCACATAATCGCTTATCATAATCACTTTCAATTAAAAAATATACATTTCTAACGAATAAAGAAATAGCAGATTCTTGAATGAAAAAATATTGTAGTCTTAAATCAATAACAATTCAATTCAATAAAAAAATATGAATTAGAAATTTCTATTAAAACATATAAATTTTTAAACCAAAAAGAGGATTTTTCAATATAGAATAATAATTTTATACCATGAAAAACGAATTTTTCACAAAATACATGAATTTTTCAAAAACTAGTTCAATTTTCAACAGGAAAATATAAATTTTTAAACAAAAATAAAAAAATTAGAATTTTGAGTATAAAAAATTAATTTTTAAAAATGAATTTTTTTAAATAGTCCAATCTGCAGGCAATGAAATCGATTTTTCACTAAATAATGCAACTTTCAAGCAAGTAGTTCAATTTTCGACTAAAGAATATATAAAATTCAACTTTTTGTTTAAAAAAATCATGCGTTTTTATGTTTATTTTTTTTGGTAGAAAATTATTTTTTTTGTTGAAAATTTATCTTTTTGGTTTTAAAATGTACCTATTTTGATCGAACGTACATATTTTTTGGTTGAAATATCATCTATTAGTTGAAAAAGACGATTTTCGACTAAACGATACATTTAAAATAAATAAGGAAAAATATACATTTTCAGTATAATGAATATAATTCTTACCTAAATAATGAGTTTTCAATAAAGCAGTTTAATCCTCAACAACAAAAAAATATCTCACTAAGCAGTTACTACCTAAGTAGTTTAATTTGCAATTAAAAAATATATGAATTTTTAATACGTCAGAAGGAAGCACCTTCAAAGAAAAATATAAACAGATATACCAAAAAAAAAATCATTTTCAAAATTCCATAATTTTTTCCTGACTTAAATATTCAAAGACCAGAATTCCTTGAGTTTAAAAAAAATTTTCTCAAAATTTCTGACTTTCCCTGGCCAATAAAATTTCTTCACTTTTCCTTGATATCCAGGTTTTTCTTGACTTTAGGGCCATCCTGAAAAAGAGTTCCGCTATTATTTGATAATAAAAAATTTTTTTTATCAACTCTCACTAGAATGAATGCTTGTCGAGTTTTCCATAATCTTTATGGAAATTATTCATGTTTTCGAGGGAAAATAAAACAGTAAGTCGCAATACGTTTATTGCGCTTTGGCCTGAAACTGAAGATAAACAAGTTTTTTTTAACAATTGTAAGAAAACGGTAAACAATACCGTAAAACTGTCAAGACTATGGTAAACAGATTTTTTAGATACTCCTTTGTACATATAAACTTTCAACGAAAGCCTTCAAAGTCTAATATTCAAATGCGAGTCTTGATACTCGGAGAAAAAAATACTTCTGAATCAATGAAATGTAGGTTTGAAGCATCAAACGGTGCTTTCGCGCTCGGTCAAATGCATATATAATCAATTCAAAAGCATATGCTATTGTTTCTTATTTTCTTGATTCAAATAAAATATTATTAAGTTATAAAAAATTGATTAGACTCAGCTTAACATGTCATCGAACTAATAGTAAAATATTATAAAGTGAACTACACGTGCAATTTAAAACAAACGATATGTCCTATAAATTTATAGCATCATGCTCTCAATTCTGAAATGCCATGTTATCGTTACAACAGTAGAAAATTTTAACTGTATAATACACTGCCATAATCTATTAGCAGAAATTTCAGATTCAAAAGCGGAAAATATTGATTCAAATGCAAAATACTTTTTTTTCCAGAAGTTGAATCTAAATAATTTACACCTTCTTTATAACCTTCGTTTTCTCGTATTTTTATTGATATTAATTATTAACTATATACTCCATACGTTATTCTAAACAAAAATAAATGGTAATGCATTTTCATCCAAATGGTAGAATCTTCCAGTAAAAAAGATTAAAATTGAACCAAAAACAGGTAATTTTCAAGCAAAAAAAAAAAAAACAGCTTTTTAGAAACCAGTTGAAAGATGACTTTTCTACCAAAAGATGAATTTTCATATAGAAAAATGATGTATATTTTTAAAATTCCCTTCTTTCGTAGAAAAATAATCTTCCTGGTCAAGAAATCCATCTTTTTGGTAAAAAATAAAAAAGTTTAGTTAAATTTCATGTTTTTCGGTAAGAGTTTAACTATCTTGTTAAAAAAATTTTTTTTTTAATATTCAACTTTTGGGGTTCCGCACTTAACTTTTCGGGTTGAAAATTCTACTCTTTTGTAAATAATTAACATTTTCTTCTTTAAAATACCACAAATTTGTTGAGAATTTCTGTATTTTGTTAAAAATTCGTCTCTTTGCTAAAACAGTAATCTTCGTGGTGAACAAACCCAACACTATGGTTGAAAATTCATCTTTTTTGTTAAAAATTCATGTTTTTCGCTAAGAATTGAACTATTTTGTTAAAAGCTCGTTTTTTTATTTGAACTGAGTGAAAATTAATTTTGTTGTAAACAATTCATATTTTATAGTAAGAAAGTCATCTTTTTTCGTTGAACGTCAACTTGTTTGTTAAACATTTAACACTTCAGGTTGAAGATTCTACTGTTTTGTAAAAATTCAACTTTTTCATTTTTGATTTGAAAATTATACTGATTAGTTGAAAATGCAACTATTTAATAGAAAATTAATTACTTTAGTTAAAAATTAATCTATTTTGTTCAAAATTTATTTATTTTTTCTCGTTTAATTCAACTGCTTGAAGATTCATCTTGTGATAAAAAATCTTTATTGGATAAAAATCAATCTTTTGCAAGAAAAGTCATTTTTCAAATTACTTTTAGAATGTTCGCCTTTTAGATATAATTAAACTGTTTTTGGATGAACTTTATTTTTTTTGTAAAATTCAACCACTTGCTTGAAGATGCATTTTTTTAGCATGAAAATGCAACTACTCTGAAAAACTCGTATTTTTTGGTTCAAAAATTAACGTTTGGTTAGAAATTCGTCCTTTGAAAGAGAAATTCATCTTTCATATCAGAAAAGTCATATTTCTTGGCAGAAAATTAAACATCGTCATTTCGTAGAAAACCCTTTTGCTTGTTCACGACTAAACGGTCACCGCTCACCCCGAGCAGCTCCTTTTACTCCTACTTCCTGCTCGGCGTCGATTCTAGGAAAAACTATAATAAAGGGCCCTATCTCTAGGGTTCACTGTATTTGGTTCAAATTTCAACTAATTTGTTGAAAATTCTTTTTTTTTTGTGAAAAATTAACTTTTTGGTTTGGAAATTCATCTCTTTCCATGAAAATATTGACTTCATTTCCCTACTTTGCTTACAAATCACCCTATTTCCCCCGTTTGAGAGAATTTTTGGCTACATTACTTCTCGAGTGTGTGTGGGAGGGGGGGGGGGTTAACAACTACGAAAGGCCACGTTGGTCTTCATGGGGGGAAGGGGTGTCCGAGTCTGAGCTAAGTGGTCTTACACTTTGATGTTAAAAAAAACGCATGGCTAGAAAACATAAAAATGTTGACAGAGAACAATAATAAGTTCAAAAATATGAAAACACAAAATAAATCAATTTTAACCCAATTATTATATTTTTAAAACAGAAAGATTAATCCTCTACCAAACAAAAAAACTTTTAACAAAATACATGTATTAATTGTCACTTAAGGACCTTCCATATAACCACGTAGTACCCTTAACCCTATGATGGTGGATAGGTCTCGACGAGAATGCCACGGTGAAGCACATCGAGGGAGGGAGGTGTCAAAAAGTGGCAAAAATTTGGCCTCATGGTTTACGGAAGCCCCCTCGGTTCTAGTTG
>NC_046664.1:34225496-34228879 GCF_010883055.1 Belonocnema kinseyi | reverse complement strand
TTTAAAGTTGGGAATTTTATTAGGTGGGTGTGATCTATTCGGACCAGGCAGCTCGCACAATTACGATTGAGCTTCACTATATGTAGTTCAATCTTTCAATTATATCAATTATATCTAGATCACATTATACAGATGTTTAAAGCTAAAGGTCGTTGCGATTTTTATATAAGATCTTAGATTTTATTTTTATACCAGAGTTAACTCATTATTGTAGACTACATGTTATCCGCTACCTAAAAGAACTGCAGAAGCGAAATCATTTTCTTGGGAAATGGGACGATTATAAAATCGAGCAAAAACTGTCGAATTTTTGGACCAGCCTGCTGCTTGTCGAATTACCTCGATGGAAGTTCCTCTACGAGCTGCAGCAGATGTGGACGCATGCCTTGTGCTATGGCCCTTAAATATGTTCGTGTCGATACCGCTTTTCTCCATGCTTTCCTTTATTGAACGGCTTATGGACTGTGAGGTTGCCTCATGATAAGGTTTTTTAAAAGTGAGAAATAATTTGCTCATATTTTCTTGCCGAAGGGCAGACGTTCTTTGAATGTAAGTTTGGAGTACTGAAGCTACACATATCTGTGGGTTCTCCATGAAGAAGGGAATATTTAGCACAGGTTGGTTTGTGTTACGACCTGTGGTTTTTATTCTGTCTGGTATTTTAATTTGCATAAATTTTTCTCTTGTGTGTATATTATTTAACTTTATTTTCGCGAGTATTTGAACGCGCTGAGCCATTACTAATCCCAGTAGGGTGGCTAATTTTTTAGTGAGTCTTTCTAGGGGAAGGTTTTCATTCGGGTCTGATTTAGAGGAAAACCTCAGAACTCGCTCCGGGTCCCATGTGGTTGAATACCTGAGCTTTTGTGGCTTCAAAACTGCAACTACTTTGAAAAATCTTGATACAGCTGTATCTTTTCCAAGTTCATTTCCCATCAGAAGGGACAATGCTGCTCTATAAATATTTAAGGTGATGTAAGATTTTGCACTTCCAAAAACTTTTGTGAAAAATTGGAGAACAGTTTTTGTGGACTTTTTGAACAAGGGAACTTCTTTTTCCTGGCAAAAATCCCACCATGATTGTATGGCTTTGCCATATTGTTTTAGTGTCCCTTCGGAGATGGATGTCAGCATTATCGTTGCAGCCTCGTCTGCTCCTCCTCTTGCTCTGAACGCCTGCCTGATAATCGTCCCGCTACCAGGGAAAGTGTCGCCCATAGCGGGTGTGTATCTCTGTAAGGACATGTCAAAAGACTTATATTAGGTCTAAATGTTACGGGCTCGGTTACCATCAAAGAGATAAAGGTTGGATACCAGGGTTGGGTTGGCTAGAGTGGCGAAACTACAATCCCCTCTGCTTTATCTACTTGGATTTTTCGTAATACTCTTAGTAATGTGGAAAAAGGTGAGAAAGCGTAGAAAAAATGACTGGACCAATTTATTGTGAAAGCATCTACTCCAACAGAGTATGGATCCCTATGCCACGGTACGAATTTTTGACACTTAGCATTATTCCTTGATGCAAAAAGGTCTATTGTCATAGGACCAAATTTTTTATTGATTTCTTTTGGCAAGCCCGATTTGAGGATTTTTGTCCATAAATCTGTAACTGAGTCAACAATTGTCGGAGACAGCACTGCTTCTTTGAAGGTATTCTTTTTCATTCGATCAAGTAGAGGATCTACTTTATCATCAGCCTGTTCAGTTTTCTTATCGCCCTCTTTGTTGCTTTTTTCAGTCTTACCGACTGAGTTCTCTCTATCGGAGCTTGATTTGCTTCTTGAGCTGCGATTTTTAGATCGTGATGGACTTCTTGAGTCGGATGAATGAGAACTGCCGCTTGAGGATCCTAAACTATTTTTGTTGGACTCTTCTAAGATGTGACGTTTCTCGCAGAAGACGCGCACCACCTTTTTCGCGAGGGCTTCTAGATTCGGAGCTTGAACGATGGCATGACGTGCTTCTCGAGCGACGCGCACCGCCGCTGGTCTTTATTCCTCCGAGGTGTGACGTTTCTCGCGGATAACGCGCACCACTCTTTTTTGGAGTAGTACTGGACTTTGAGCGGATCGGAGATCCCGTCGATAAGCTGGATGAAGAACTGGACGATGTTGAACTTGAACGCTTCCTGCGTCTCTTGACACGTCTAACTTCTTCCAGTTTTTGCAGCTTCTTCAGGATTCTTTCTTCTTTTTTATGCTTCCTCTTCTTTCCTCGGCGACTTTCATCTTTATTTGGTAGACTCATGTTCCAAAAAACCACTTGAAACACTTTTCTTTTCAATTTTTGCCTTAGCGTTCAATGTGACTCGGAACGCACAGAACTGGGTGGAAATTATTCTTCGAATATCCCTGAAGTGGTGACTACTTCAATCTACAAAAATTTTAATATTTTATTTCTCTATTTTTTATTAATAACAAAGTTTTTCCATTAAAAATCCCATGTGAATTTCAAGCGTCCGGAAAAGGGTTAATGTTAAAAAAGTAACGGATTTTCTTTTTTCGGAAAACAAATAAATTGTTTGGGATCGATCACTACATAGAATAAAGTAATGATAAAATTTGTTGCAGGAAATTTTTTAGAGGGATAAAGTTTTATTCGGACAATGTCGCGTTTTTCAAAACACATGTGTTGTCATGGAAAAACAAACGAAAGTTTAACCGATATTTGGATAAAGTTTATCCTGTAAAGTCAATTTTTGTTGCAGCGAATCTTTCATCGGAAATCGATGTAAAGTTTATCTTCTGTTTTTTGTGTGTAAAAGTCGAAAGTCAAATTTTCAGAACACCGTAGTCTACATCCTCAGTTCGTAACATAAAATAACAATTAAGTGTTGCTTAACCAAAAATGTCGATGTTTTTAGAAAGTCAGCATAGAAATTTGGGTCAAAATAATCAATGATTATGCGTCTTCGTTTGTTTGATCTGCATCTGCACAAAACTTGGATCCAGGCCGAAAATATCCCAGATAATCTGTGTCAATTGGGTTTCCGTGTACACGAACTAGAATTCTTAAATTTACATGCGTCGCACCATTTTCTCTGCAAGCGCGTAAATTTGCTGGAAAGTCGTCTACGTGTCTTGTTGCAGAAAGCGTCCTGGAAAATTTTTCTGTGAGTGTGTGCGTATGTGTGGGTTGCATTTTATCTGTGATCTTTCATTCTTAGCTAGAATACATACAGACGCTTTGTGCAACGACAAAATTACGAAGCATTGTTTGCTTAAAGCCGATGAAAACGTTCCGGACTATTTTCGTGCAAGTCAACAAAGATGGATTCACGAGCCAATCAAGGATGTGCAAACAAGAACATATTGTGCATGTTCACTATAACCCGAAAGGATGAAATAATCGTTATCATCTATTTTAAGTTCAGTTTCCAAATT
>NC_046664.1:34215805-34225396 GCF_010883055.1 Belonocnema kinseyi | reverse complement strand
AAAAAAAGGGTTTTTAGTTTTTCGTAGCGTTGCGATTTAAACCTGCTTTAAAATATAATGGAGAGTCTCGGGAAGACGGACGAGGCAGCTCGCACAATTACGATTGAACTTCACTATAGGTAAGTTCGTTCAGTCGTTCAATTTTTAATTGCTGAAACAATTATTCCCTCTGTAAATCGTGAAACGTTATTATCTTTTGGAATAAATGACATAAAGTTGATGAATGTCAAAAGTCGTACTTCTGGCTTAACATATTTGGTTAAAATTGATCAACTTCATATCATTTATATTGAAATGTAATGACTTTTCACGACTTACACAGAATGAAAAAATTGTTTGAACAATTCGAAATTATTTTTAATATACCTGGAAACTCGTCAATTATATATCAAAAATAATTCATATTGAAAAAAATATAGTCTTTAACATGAATTTGTTACAAAATTGCTATTTTTCCCAAAACCAAGCTTTTCCCATTTTCCGGAAAACGAAGAAGTTGGGCGAAGGAGTCGATCACCAAAAATCGAAAGTCGAATTTTTAAAGTTTTAAGTTTGGACCACCCTAATGTGCACTAATGGTCGGCCTTCATATTCCGCGCTTTTTCCACGATTTTTCCCGGATGCTGGGATCACATTGCAAGAAGAGCTCAAAAAAGGAGAAACACGGGATTTTTTTACGAAAAAGGAGGAAATTAAAAAAAATGACACTCAAAAAAAAAAAAGTCATCTTATAGGAAATTGTGTATTTCTACCCAAATTGTAATGAAATTTCATGAAATTCTTTGGAATCCTTTAAAGTAACTTAAAAAATTTAAATCCTTTAAAATTGTTCTATCTCCTTTATATTTACGTTCATGTCTACGTAGAATCACACGCGAATATTTTTATCTGATTTAAAACCTTGAAAATCTATAACATTTTTTAAATCTTTGTGAAATCTTTAAAGCTTTCGTGACATTTTTTAAATCTCCAAGAAATTTTAGTGAATTATTTGCGAAATTTTTGAAATCTTCGTGAAATCTTTAAAATATTAATGAAATCATTGTAATATCTTTGCGCAATCTTCGAAATTTTCATGAAATCTGTAAAATCTCTGTGAAACCTTTCAGATTTTACATTTAAAATTTAAAATTTTTCATCTGACTTAAAACCTTCAAGCTATGCGAAATCTTTTAAACCTTTGTAAAACATTTGCAAAATCTTTGAAATCTTTGCGAAATCTTTGAAATCTACGTAAAAACTGTGTAAAATCTCTGAAATATCCCTGAAATCTTTGAACTTCTTGTGAATTCTTGCGAAATATTTAAAATCTCCGTGCAATCTTTGTTAAATATTTGAAATTTTTGGGAAATCTTTAAAATATCTATGAAGTCATGTCCCGTGGGGAAAAATGTCGGGGCAGTCTGGTTACAGGTCTGGCCCAGGTCGGATTTATCTAGACTGTCTAGTCTGGAATATCTGATCTGGCTCAGATCTGACGCCAGTCTGGCTCAGGTTTGACCTTATCTAGACCGTCTAGGCTGGAAGGTCTGTTCTGGCCCAGGTTTGGCACTGGTCAGCTAGGCAAGAACGAAAAAATCATAAGATCCATCAGCAGATCTTTTTCACATACTTCAAAAACGTTATAGGTTGTCTAAAATGATGGAAAATTAGAAATTCAAAGTATAAAAACAAGACTTTTTTCCTATCACCTTGACATTCATTAAAACAATCAAGTTTTCCCAAGTAATTGTAATTCATTGATTGGCCCTCGGCGTGCAGACATCTTGCCAGTTGAGGTCACAACTTGAAGTATTCTGACAGTGCTTGGCTCCGACCTCTCGGAAACAGTGCTAGTTTTTCTCGATCAAGTGTCACAAACTGTCAAAATTTTTTATAATTTTCCTAATAATATATTAATTCAGATAAAAGTTAGCTGTTAAAGCGGAGGCATAAAATGTACCAAATCTTCATTAAGTTATTAAATAAATAGTAAGTACAAACCTACTTTTTATCTATTATAAAAGAAAAAGTATTAGAAGCGACAATTTAATTTAATGATTTTATTGATAGCAGTACATTTTTGACGCAAAATTGGGATTTTTTCTAATTATAACAAACATATAATTTATTTATTTTTCTAGGAAATCATGTTTTTCTTTTGATCGTATCCTTAAAGCGTATCCTCTAAACATGGATTATATGACTCTCAACGATAAAACATTAATCGATCAGCCATTAAGTGGTGGCTGACGAGCCAATAACTCGCGGCTGACCAGCTCATAACTAGCGGCTGACCAGCCCATGTCTAGCGGCTGACCAGACGGTCTGGCCTGTGGCTAGCCAGAAGAAAACGTTACACTTTTGGCCAAGCCCAGGCCAGACCATCTTGTCAGCGTCAGGGTTGGAAACCTGTCGGTCTGGTCTGGGCCAGGCCAGCGCCAGAACATCTTGGTTGTATAGGTTGACTGCAAATTTCGGTTAAGCGTACAAGCAATGTCGATGATGCAGACTCTTCCACCTTTTTTTGTCGCATCCCGACGTTAGGTCGATTGGCCCGGATGTAATGATCCGTTTGGATAGTAACATCCCAATATGAGATGTAATCATCGCTTTCTAAAACGAACATTGGAATGTATCTATTGAAGGGCATCCATTATTTTAAGAGTCCTAAGTTTAGGGAAAGTTGTTCATGTATAATGCCCGCTAAATCATTATGTCTGTGCGTATATTCTCTCTGAGCCAATACGCGATAGCCATCAATAATGTGCTTGATGGATTCGTTGGTATCTCCACATAATCAGCACCGGTCAACCACGTCTTGACGTAACACGTGTTTGCGATAATTCCTGGTGCTGATAATCTTGTCCTGTAATGCAATGACGAATCCTTCGGTCTCTGGATACACAACACCCTTTCTCAGCCAAACATTAGATGCCTCACTACCCACTTCATTTTGATCTAACGTGCTGGGGTGCTCGCCATGGATGGCTTTCTGCCACCATTGTATTTCTAATTTCTCTATGGTTTCTGCTCTGATATTCAAGGCCCCATCTGAGGACTAATTTAAGGGCGTGTAATCAAGATCCGCTTGAAAGATGGTACTGTTTAAAGAAAAAAAAAAGATTGGTACTGTTGTGGTACTGGAAAGATGATAAATGTTGCGCCTTAGGCCCAACATTTCGTTTGCTGTTAAAATAGCCTCGCAACTGTATAACTTGTGACACGGTAAAACCTACTATACGATACCTTTATTTAAAATTCGGGTGAAACAGAGGTAAACACAAAAAACAGAGGTCAATACACGGGTCAACCTCGCTGATAAAGAATCATTTAAGTTCTTTATTTGTGAGTGCATATACCGCCAGACGACTTCAATTCACTGGGTATGGGCCTGCAAAAAATTTTCTTTGACTAAAGTGAGCTTAGCATCACTGTACGCATTTACTGATAACCAGTCACAACCCGCGACTGCATCCGACTTTATGGAAGTACTCACATTTGCCTGGAGGTTTGACCAGGGGAAAGGAAAGCTGCAGAAAACCGCCTGCCATGTATAGACGGTTTGTTGACAGTTAAGCTTGACGGCACACATTCGACCCTACCCATCGAAGGCACACAATCATCCGCAATCATCCTCGGCATCAAACCAACCACAGCGAATACACAACCTGCTCGTACGTCGCAAATGTTCATCCATCCGAGTGCTATTCGCGCTAGAAAATAGCCGTCCGTTTATTTATGAATAATTATTTTTAGTAAAATCCTTTTAAAAAAGTGCAATACACTTTCCCGGTTCAATTACATTTCAATTCTCATTTCTCAGGTAACTTACGACTTCTTTTCTGTATACCCTGCAGTCTGGAGTCATTTATTATCCCTTTCGTTTACAGGACTCCTTTGAAAATAGACAAGTTTCACTTAAATGGGAGTATTTTAGAAAAGCATTTGGTATTTCAGAGCTCTCAGCATGTGTCACAGATAAGTTGAGTGAGTTTAAGTGATCCATGATATCAGGTCTGCGTAGCGATATGGAGATCCATTAATCAAGCTGTCGTTGGTCCTAATGCAGTACGCCACGCGGTTTAAGTGTCTCGGATACTTGACATCGTTGGGCCGAGTTTAATGATAAAAAGGGGCTTAGTTCCGACAGTCTTGTAGAAGAATAACAAAAGAACAACACATGCAAATGAAAATGAAAATGATAAAAATGTACAGAGAACACGCGAGCCCAAATAGCAGTGAATATAAAGCAGCAAAAAGGGAAAGATAAAAAGAGGGTGGGACACAAAATATTGCGCCTTTAAGCCTTAAGTTTGTATGTGTGGCAGTAAAAAAATGGTCAGCAATTATATGCTAATGTACGAGGGTGACTATAAAAAAACACGTAGTATCGCATGACATAGGAGCATTAAATTTTCTGAATACTTTAGAATACATTTTTAATATCGTTGGCTTTTATTATTAAATTCTTCTATAAAAATATATGAAGATGATACTATACTATGGAGATTTAAAAACAGTATTATGTTACTAGGTGGAAGTTTTGCTGACTTCTCCGCTTAAATATAATTTCAAAAAGGAATGATTTTAAATTAAATTCATGTACAGGTAAAATTTGGAATTAAATAGATGAATTTGTAACCAAAGTGCTGCATTTTTGAATGAAAAACATATTCCAAAAATATTATAGTTAAATCTTCACCCCCCCCCCCCTAACCAAAAAAGATTAATTTTCAAAAAAAAGATTACTTTTCTACGATGAAAGATAAATTTGTAATCCAAAAGTAAATTTTCCATATAAAACAGTTGAATTTTCAACAAAATGATTGATTTTTTAACCAAATGGTTAGCATTTTAACCAAATATTCGAATTATCAACTAAGTAGACGAATTATTAAACAAAACATACAACATCTACAAAAAACAATTGTATTTTCAACTAAATATCTAAATGTCCAAGCCAAAATGACGAATTTGTCAATTCCCAACCAAAAGAAAACAATTTTTTAAACAAACGGATGAATTTTCAAGTAAAATTATAAATCAGCAACCAAAACTGTTTAATTTTCAACCAAACAGTTGTATTTTTAAACAAAATGTTGAAATTTCAACGAAGAAAAATTAAATTCAACCAAAAGAGATACATTTTCAAACCAGAACGAAAATTTTTTAACAAAGAGTGGACTTTTTACCCAAAATGACGAATTTTCTACAAAAAAGGAAAAATTTTCGACCCAAAAATATGAATTCTCAACCAAAAATTTTATTTTAACCAAATCGTCGAATTTTCAACTAAAAACAAACAAATTTCTGCAAAAAATAAAGTAGTTAAACTTTCAGATCGAAGAACTGATTTTCAAACCAAAAAAAGGAATTTTCAATAAAATTGTGTATTTTTCAACCGAAGATGATATCTAAAGTAAAATAACGAATTTTCAATCAAAAAATGAATTTTCAACAAAAACCATTCAGCAATCAACGCAGTAGTTAAATTTTCAATCCAGAAGATTATCTTCAAACAAACCAAAATTGAATTTTAAACAAAATAGTTTAACTTTAAAAATAAAATTAATTTTTAACAAATTATTATAAATATATAAACGCGATCAATTTTTTAGCCAAAAATGGAATAATTCAATTTGAAGTTACGTAAAGTAATTTAAAAAAAGAACAAATTTCAGATTAAAAAATCCATTTTTACTCCAAGAAAATAATTTTCTACAAAATAGTTTCTTTTTCAACGAAAGATGATATTTCAATTTTTAATTTTG
Organism: Belonocnema kinseyi; assembly: GCF_010883055.1. Classification (NCBI taxonomy): domain Eukaryota; kingdom Metazoa; phylum Arthropoda; class Insecta; order Hymenoptera; family Cynipidae; genus Belonocnema; species Belonocnema kinseyi. The sequence continues at coordinate 34,219,643 of NC_046664.1, read as the reverse complement.
AACCAATTTTTCAAAACAGTTGAGAAGTTGCGACTAACAAGGATTAGAAAAAGAGGCAAAAATGTAGAGAGCTACTAAAAACTTGAATTTTTAAGCTCGAGAGATTCGAAACACTCCAAGTGAAGTGGCCAGACATTCTGGCATAGTTAAGACATCAGAACTTGTACCTAAAGCACGATTCTCATTTGTCCTCAACGCCATACGGAATTACAGAAGATTTATTTTATCCTGTCCTACAGGCGATATTCATTTTCCTCTGAGAATGCAAATTACTTAATTTCACGCCAGGATAAGGCGAATACGACCCGTTTCACCCCGAGGTCGAGTTGTTTTGCAGCAGCAGTAGCTGGCAGATATCGTGTGCAGATGATTTTTCAAAAAGCGTACTGCCGTCACGGTTTGAATATTCATGAGGACTTCGTTTATCGGTTCGCACAAAGAAATTTCAATTTCCCGCGGTTGTGGAGCCTCGATAGTCGATTATTTCACGAGTAATTACAATCCAGGATATCGATTTACATTTGTGTTTGGGGAGGAAGAATTTGCATTTCTGAACGAACGTATGAGGATTTTAGAGGGAATTTAATAGAGATCTCTTTTGATCTTCAGATGCGATATTTAGATTCAAATTTTAAATGTAGAATTCAAATTAAGTCTGGAGGAATAGAATGTTATTATTATTACTATATATAATTTGCAGGTACCCTAAAACGCGAAATTAAGAACGATTTCGGATGTGGCTTTCATTCACCTTGATCCCATTTCCAGGCGGCCCTCGAGTCGTGCTTGACTGAGCAGCCCCTCTCACGCTCCCTGAATCAGGAAACCGCCACGGCATTAGTTTTTGGAACAGCGCAAATCCGGACTGCTTTAATCAAAGTTTCAGTGAAATTACAATTCAGGATGATTTAAATTTGTGTTTGAGGAGGAAGAATTTGCCTTTTTTTCGAACAAACATATGAGAATTTTAGAAGAACCAAAATTCAGATCTCTTTTCATCCCGAGGTCTAAAAGTTGGATGCAAATTTCAAATTTAGAATTTACATCAAGTCTGTCGGAATAGCAGGATCCTTGAATTAGGCAAATTCTTAAGCGAATTGTGATGAGGTGGTTATATAGCATTTTATAAAGTAAAAACTTCTTTTGATGTTTCTTTTCAAGATGTTGAAATATTTAGGGGAAAAGGTGAACTTTGGAGAAATTTTAAATTTGCGAGGTAATTGAACATTTCAAACCAGGGTCGTTATAAAATCCCAATTGCGAAATTCCCTGTCTTTTCCTAACCAATTTTTATTTCTCTGCCCGTTATAAATTATTCAATATGAATTTTCGACAAAAAAAGATGAATTTTTAACAAAAAAGTTAACTTTCATCCAAATAATTGCATTACTTACAAAAATAATTGAATTCTGAACCCCAGAAGATGAGTTTTCAAATAAAAGGGTAAATTTATAAGAAAAATGGAAAATTACTTTTTCAGTTTGAAAAATTACTTTTTTAAGAAAAAGATGAAGTTTCAACCAAATAAATGGATTGTCACACTAAAAGATTAATTTTCGAAATAAAAAGTATATATAAGTATATATAAATATATTTCACAATATTTCACCAAAATACCAAAAATGTGAATTTTTACCAAAAAAGGGTAATTTTCAATAAAAAAAGTTAAAGTTAAATTTTCAGAGGAAACAGCAATTTTTAATAGAATAAAAGAAATTTTTTGTAACATACTTACATTTAACAACAAAGAAATTAATTTTTAATCAAAAAGAGCAATTTTCAAATTATAACATTAATTTTCTACCTAAAAAGTAGAATTTTTGATAAAATACATCAGTTTTAAACACAATAAATTATCAAACCAAACATGTAAGAGTTGAATTTTCGGACTGACCAAAAAATCGCGAAAAATAAAATTCCTGAATTGTTGGCGGAGGGCAGCGCCAACCAGTTAACAGTCAATGATATTTTTAAAGTTAACAAGCTGTTGAATTGATCCATTTTTTCTAATTTCGAGTTCTACATTAGTGTATATCGTATTTCTATAAGTATTAATCACATATAAAACAATGATTTGGTAATTTAATTATTTCTAACAAGCTGTATTTCGTCGGCTTTGCCTCCACCTGAGGACAAAGCCGCAGCATTTTATGAAAATAAAAACGTTTAAAGATAGGAAAATATTATGGTTTGCTTCTGTGGTATTTAATGCACTGGAAAAATTACCTTTAAACATATCCAGCAAGAAAAATACGTTATTTTGAACAAAAATAGAGAAATCTGTATTATAAACTATGATTCGTTGACATTCTACTAGAAACGGACTTCGCGCGATGTTTCTACCGTACCAAGAAACCTGCATACCGACCGGATTGAGAATAATAGTATTGAATAGCAAATTAATAGTTTCTTCCATGTAGCCCACAAGATAAGGAGCTGTTCTATATGGCCGATCTTTAATTGACAAAATTTGTGACACGTGTACCACTTGTAAATATTATTTTCGTCGAGCCTGCCCCACTGGACAGGCCTCAGTTATTTACGAGATTTAATATATTTTGGACTTAAACTGTGCGTATTTTGTCATTAAAGTTGAAAACTTTATATTTCTGTCAGCGAAACTTCCATTCTTTCGTAGTAAAAACTGTTTTCTGTATAATTTTTCTTTCACCACGTCAGTTTTCAAGGCTTTAATAAGTAAAACTATCTCTATAATAAAATAGATTTATTTAATGCAAAGCAGAACTAAAATTGTTAAATAATAGCCATGAAATAAGAAAAGTCACCTTTGCCCAATCGATTGGCGTTGCCCTCCCCCCATCCTATATCCAAAAAGCAGCTTCTTTGTCCAAAGAAAATGTTTTTCCGAGTGTGGCAACCCTGTTAAACATTTATAAATACAAAGTATTTAAAAAATTGGGTTCGCTTACAAAATAAAACTTTAAAAGACCAAGAATTGGTAAAGAAAAAATATAGTAATGGGGCTATAAATAAGTATGAAAGAGTTAGTTTCTTTTGTAATTTGTGAAGGAGCACGCTCGTCAGAAGCATTAGTATTCAAAAAACGATCCTGAAAGGACCGGAGCATTCTCTTTTCTTTACCAATCCCATTTCAAGTTGGTCCTGTAAATCCGCGGAGAAATCTTCGACATCGATAGCCGAGCAGCATGATAAAAGTATTCTTTCTTCTTCTCTCAAAAAAGTTTTGAGTTGCTTCATGTATCGGGATATAGAAGGCGAGGAAACACTGTGTGCATGCAATAAGTACGTGCTCGCTATGTTGCGAATCAGAAATATCCATAAAGTATTTCAATTTCAAAAATCTAAACTTACGTGTTTAGGTCTGATTCACTTTCCAAATAAATTTCTACCAAAACAGATAAATTTTCAACCAGATAGCGGAATTTTCAACTACGAAACATACATTTTCAGTAAAAAAATTTTTTTAATAAAAAGAATATAATTTTCAAACAAATTGGTAAATTTTCAACAAAAGAAATGACCTTCCATCCAAGAAAAAAAAGAAAAAACTAATGAGGTTACTTTTCTAAGCAAAAAATGAATTTTCAACTAAATAGGTACATTTTCAACCAAATATAAATACATTTTCAGACTAAAAGATACATTTTCAACATAAAAATAAAATTTCCAAAAAAATATAAAAAATTTCAACCAAAGATACGAATTTATTGTAAAATGATTTGATGAAACAAATCAATCCTTTCTTCGACCGTTGATACCAGGTGTATACATATGAAACCGGTATTATTTCAAGAAAAAAACACATTTATTTCAAGAGAATGATAACAAATATTTTATTCAAAGTATGCGCCCTCGC
>NC_046664.1:34193132-34215705 GCF_010883055.1 Belonocnema kinseyi | reverse complement strand
CCCCGCAAATCGTTGTTTGAAGGCACGTATTTCGACATTTTCAAGAGCGAAAAAAATCACGATGTCATATGAAACTTGAAATGTTTGGTATTGGATATTGTGTGCCTACTGGCCGCTAAATGGTAATACCGGTTTCATATGTATACACCTGGTATTTATTGATTTCAAATCGTAGATTTCAAATTATTTATGTCTTACGGTCCCGTAAATCGAAAAAAATAAATGAGTCAAAAAAACATGTTCTTCGAAACTCAGATATTTATTTAATAGAAAAAAACTCCTTTCGAAACTTCCTGACGTTTCGGTACACATGCGTACCTTTATCAAAGGTTCTTAAACCTGAGTTGATGATAGTTTAAAATAGTCAAACAGATCAATTTTCAGTCAAAAAAAGTAACATTTTAGTCAATTGTTTTAAGAAAATTAATTAAAATTTAGTCATTTTTAGAAGCCTCAAAAAATTTTTTCGAGACTTCAATCGATTACTACTACATTTTTTTTAATTGTACGAGAAAACAAAATTGGCGTAGGTTAGGACGGACCTAACCTACGTCCTAACCTACGCCAATTTTGTTTTCTCGTACAATTTTAAAAAATGTAGTTGTAATCGATTGAAGTCTCGAAAATTTTTTTTTTGAGACTTCTAAAAATGACTACATTTTAATTAATTTTCTTAAAACAATTGACAAAAATGTTACTTTTTTTGACTGAAAATTGATCTGTTTGACTATTTTAAACTATCATCAACTCAGGTTTAAGAACCTTTGAAAAAGGTACGCATGTGTACCGAAACGTCAGGAAGTTTCAAAAGGAGTTTTTTTTCTATTAAATAAATATCTGAGTTTCGAAGAACATGTTTTTTTGACTCATATTTATTTTTTTCGATTTACGATTGGACCGTAAGACATAAATAATTTGAAATCTAGGATTTGAAATCAATATACGAATTTATAACCAAAAAGATCAAATTTCAATTAAAAAGATTAATTTTCTATAAAAAAGATGAAGTTATAACAAAATAGACGAATTTCCAATAAAATAGTTCAACTTTTACCCAGTAGAAAACAATTTTTAACTAAATAGTTAAACTTTCAACCAAATAGATTAAATTTACACTAAACGTGTACTACTTAAAGTTTCAGTGAAAAACAAATTTTTCAACCAAACAGTTACATTAAAAAAATGAAATTTCTACGATAAGAAATTAATTTCTAAACAAAAAAACAAGAATTTTTCAGAAAAGATTCGAATTTTCAACAAAATAATTGTATTGCTTGCCAAAATAGTAGAATTTTTGCCCCAAGATATGAATTTTTAGAATAAAGGATGAATTTTCAACCAAGAAGCTTAATTTTCCACAAAAAATTAATTTTTACGAAAGACATGAATTTATAACAGTAGCATTTTGAAATAAAAACATGAAATTTTGACGATAAGAGATGACTTTTTAAACCAAAAACACACATTTGCAAGAGAAAAGTCGAGTTTTCATCCAAATAATTGAATTTCATACCAACATAGTTGAATGCTTAAACCAAAAAGATAAATTTACAAAAAAAGCACATTTTGTACGGAGAAGAATAAATTTCTAAAGAAATATAATTTTTATCGAAACAAATTAACTTTCAACGAAATAGTTGAATTAAAAAAAAATAGATTTCCAATGAAAAATTGAATATTTATAGTAGTTATAAATACATAGTTAAATTTCCAACCAAGAAGATTAATTTTGTATAAAAAAAATGGAATTGTCAGCAAAATACATCAAATTTCCAACTAAAATATATAAACTTCTACAATAAGCATGGGACTTCCGTTTCCGGCATGAAAGTTTAAAGTAGTGGGAATTGTTGATGGTGAGTTTTTTTTTGGATATTGTAGTGAAATTTGAGGGGAGTGGATTGTGTAAGTGTGTAGAAAGTGAGGTGAGAGATCTAATTGAGGGATTGTGAGATTCCAAAGGGGAGCTAGATATTTTGGAGGATTGAGACAGATTTGTGTGGAAGTTTGGAGATTTGTGACAGGGTGGGAAGACTGTGTTGACGGATTGGTAGTAGCAGGGTTAGGTAGCGACAAAGAAAGGCGAGGCAGGTACTAGACAGCGACGGTAGAAGCAGGGAAGTATAGAAGGCGGGAAAGTTTGAATTTCATTAATGGCTAGCGGAGCGAGTATCTCCGCAGAAGAAACAGAGTGAGAGCAGGAAGTGTTCAGTACGCCGAAAGAAGAGATAAAGGAAAGGAAGGCAAGGGGTAAGTATAAAAAAACTATAGAAAAGGAAAAATTAAGAGCAAAAAGCGTAGGGTCAATAGAAGCATGTATCAAAGGAAGAGAGGGGAGAGGGAAAGCAGTGAAGAGAAGGAAGATTTCGGGGCAAACGTGAAATATCAAAAGATGTTTAGATCGCCACCGGAAAAGCAGAGTTTGGTAGGGAAAAGCGGTAATAGTAAGGGTGATGACGGTAGCGGAGATGAAAATGAAGTGTCGATGAATGAAGAAAGACTAAAGGAAATTAGAGAAGTAATGCTAGAAGTAATGGGGATTTATGAAGAAAAGCAGGAGAAAGGCGGGAAATGGCTGAAGTTAAGGAAGAAATAAAAAAATGGGAAGAAATCAGGGAAAAGTTAGAAAAGAGGATGGAGTCATTGGAGGAAAAACTATAGAAGCAGGAAGAAGTTAATGATACAAAGGTAGAGGAGATAAGAGGTAGGATGAAGAAACTTGAAAGAACGAACGGGGATTGCGGTGGGGGCGAGAGTGGGAATAAGGAGATGGAAAGGCTGAGAAAAATAGAACAAAGAATAGAAAGGAAAGAGAGGGGAAAAAAACATTAAACATAGTGATAAAGGGTGTAAGATTAGAGGGGAAGGAGCTGAAGGAAGGGATGGATGAAGTACTAAAAAGGATTGATGCTAAGGTAGAGATAGAGGAAATGCGAAATGTAGGAAGGGAAGTGAGAAGAGGGGAGATAATGGTACTGCTGAAACTAAGAAATGGGAACATAAGAGGGAGGTGATGACAAAGAAGAGGTTATTATATGGTAGTCCAGAGAGAATAGAGGATGATTTGACATGGATAGAAAGGAAAATGCTGTATAAATTAAGGAAAATAGCAGAAAAGGAAAGAAAAAAGGGAAAGGGAACATGGGTTAAGTATGGGAGAATTCAGATAGATAGAGTATGGTGGGATTGGGATGAAGAAAGGGAACAGATAGTAAGAAATGAGGTGCAGGGAAACTAGAAGAGGAAGGAACGGGAGATAGGAAAATAAGAAATAGTAAAAAGGAAAAAAAGATGAGAAACGAAATTGGGGAAGAATGGAAGCTTCGTTACTGGAATATAGCAGGATTGGAGAGAAAGGATAAGGAGTTTATGAAAAAATTGACACAATGGGATGTAATCATAATGATGGAGACCTGGCTAGATGAAAAGGGATGGGAAAGAGTAAGGGGAAGGTTACCAAGAGGTTACAAATGGCAAGTGCAAAATGCAAAGAGGAAGAATAAAAAGGGCAGAGCAATGGGAGGAATGGTGATGGGAGTAAGGAATGAATGTATAACAGGGAAAGATAAGAAAGACATCAATGAACAAAAAGAAGTAGTTATAGTAGAAGAGGCTATGATCGGAGGAGAAAAGTAGAAGGTAGTGTGGATTTATGTGAATGGTGATATGCAGGAAAAAACAGAGGAGATTAAAGAAATGATTGAAGAAACTAAAGAAGAGATTAGGATGATAATAGGTGGGGATTTAAATGCGAGAATAGGATACAGAGGAGGAAGGTACTGGGGAGAAGAGAGAGGAAGAAAATCCAAAAATAAGGTACTGAATGGGGAGGGAAAAAAGTTGTTGAAGAGCTTGGAGGAGTTGGGATGGTATATTTTAAACGGGAATATAGAAGGGGATGAAAAAGGAGAATATACACGCTCAGGAAGTGAAAGGGGAACGGTAATTTATTTTGTGATAGTGGATGATGAGGTAAGAGAGAAGGTTAAGAAACTAGAGGTAGGAGAATATATTGATTCGGATCACTTTCCCTTTATAGTGACATTAGAGGGACAAAAAAGCAATAGCAATATGAGTAAAAGGGGAGCAAATGAAAAAAGTGTAGGAAAAGGGAATTGATCAAGGGAAGGAAAAGAACAGTTTAAGAGAAAAAATAAGAAATATCAAATTGGGAGAGGGAAATGTGGACGAGGAGATGGGAAAAATGATAGGAGAAATAAAAATAGGATTAGAGTGTCTAAACAGAAATGAAGTTAGTAAAGGGGGGAATAGAAGTGAGTGGGATGTGGAATGCAAAGAGAAAATAGTAGGTCAGAAAGGAATTAAGAAAGTGGAGAAGAGAAAAAAGTAATGGGGAAGAATATAGGAAAAAAAGAAAGAGTATACTGAGTTGTGTTATCAAAAGAAAGAAGAAGAGAATAAAAGGTTTGAGGAAGAGGCGGAGAAGGCTAGGACGGAAGAAGAGGTATGGAAGGTAGTAAATAGAGAAAGAAAAAGATGAAAGAGAGTAAACCAAGATATTGAAATAATAGAATGGAAGAAATATTTTTTGGATTTGCTAGGAGGAGTAGAGAGAAAAGTTATAAAGTGAGGAAAATATGGTAGGAAAAGAGATGAGGAAGAGGAAATTTCAAGGGAAGAAATAGTTAAAGTTTTAGGAATAATGAAGGATGGAAAGGCACCTGGTATAGATGAGATTCCAAATGAAGTATGGAAATATGGAGGGGAGGAACTAGAGGAATGGGCATGGATAATGTGTAATAGAGTATGGAGAGGAGAGGGGTAGCCAGAGTTATGGAAAGAAGGAGTAGTTATACCAATAGTAAAGAAAAGCAAGGGAGAGGAGGTTAAAGATTATAGGGGGGTGACGTTGATGCCAACACTGTATAAAGTATATGTAACTATTCTGTCGGAAAGATTGAAGATAGAAGTTGAAGAAGAAAACATCGAGTTACTGAATCAGACAGGGTTTAGAAAAGGAATGGGGGTAATGGACAACACATATGTTCTGCACTATCTAGTAAATAAGAGAATTAAAAGGGGAAAGGGGGCAATGATAGCAATGTTCGTGGACTTAAATGCGGCGTTTGACTCATTAAACCGAGAAGAAATAGAAAAAGTTATGATAAAAAGGGGGGTAAGAGAGGGATTAATAAAGAGAGTGTCAGAAATTTTTAGAGAGACAAGAAGCAAGGTAAAGGTAGGAGAGCAAGTAGGAGATAGTTTCTGGTTGGTGAGAGGTGTGAGATAAGGGTGTCCTCTGAGTCCACTTTTATTTAATTCATTAATATCAGACTTGGAAGAAGAAATGAGGAAAAAGGGTTTGGGAGAAGTTAGGATAGGGAAGGAAAAGATATATACACTGGCATACGCAGACGACATAGTGTTGATGGCAGAGGATGAAGAAGGGATGGCGGGATTAATTACAGGATTAGAGAAATACTTAGATGGGAAAACGCTGAATGTAAATGCAGAAAAGACAAAGATAATGAGGTTTAGAAAAGGAGGAGGAGGAAGAAAGAATGGACAGGGAGATGGAAAGGAATAAAGTTAGAAGAAGTCAAAGAGTATAAATATTTAGGATATATCTTGCAAACGAATGGGGATCATACAGCTCATATAAGAGAAAGGATAAAAAAGCAGCAGGGGTAATGAAGCAGGTACGGGGAATAGGAAAAAGAAGGTTAAAAAAAATTGGAGAAGGAGAATGTGGTTATTTGATACGCTGGTATGGCCGGTATTAGGTTATGGAGCAGAGATATGGGGACGGAAAGAAAGGAAAGATATTGAGAGTTTACAAGAAAGGTATATAAGGTGGACACTAAGGGCAGACTGGAGGACGCCAGGATATATGGTGAGAGAAGAAGCGCAAAGGGATAAGTTAAGTATTAGAGCGGGAAAGAGGGCTTGGAAATTTGAGACGAAGCTGAGGGAAGGAAAGGGAGGGGAGTTGGCGAGAAAGTGTTTGATGGAGATAGAAGAGAGGAGAGGGAGGGCGATCGAATTAACGAGATGGGAAGAAGAAAGGAGGGAGTTCTTTAATGATAGAGAAATAGAAGACGGGATTGGAGTAAACTATGAAGAATTGGAAAAAAGAGAGAGGGAAAGACAATTAACAGAAAGATGGGGGGCGATTGAGGAATCAAAATACAATAAATGGTATAAGATGATAAAAAAGGAAGGGCTGCCAAAGTATTTAGAAAAGGGATGGGGAGAGAGAAGGTGGACCAGAATAGCAAGATTTAGACTGGGAAACGAGGTAAGGGAGGGGATGTACTGGGAAAAAGAAGAGAACAGAAAGTGTAGAATATGTGAATGGGAGGAGGAAACATGGGAGCGTGTATGGAAAGGATGTAGGAGAGGAATGGAAGATAAAGGAAGCTGGCAAGAAAATGTGGTTAAGATTCAGGGGAAGATGGATTAGGAGAAGAACGGATGAAGAAGTTGGAGGTTGCTAGAGGGGCGAATGAGGGAGAATGAAAGAATGAACGTGAAAAAGGTAAATGGATGTATAAAAAAGTGAAAGAAAAAGGAAACGGAAGTCGCTTAGATTAGAAGCGAGAAAATTGTAAGTAAGGGTAAAGTAAAAGTTAAGTAGACTAAAATGCGTTTGCGTTCTCATGCTCTCTCTCGCTTGCACTCTCGCTTTCGTTCGCTTGATCACTCGCTTGCTAATACGTCCTAAATTGCCCTATCGCAGGAAATAGAAATAAGGAACTAGATATAAGACTTTATGTATATAACTGTAAATAATTGTATATATAGAAAGAATAAGAGTATACAAAAATATAGATTTAAACGGAAAGATTGTAAGGAATGGAAGTCATGTAAACCCTTAGGGTTTCAACAAAGCAGTTAAATTTTCAACTAAAAAAAGAAAAATGTCTACGACAAGAGTTAAATTTTGAACTAATACGAACTTTTTACAAAAACGTTGAATTTTTAAACCGAAAATATGAATTTTTAACAAAAAGTTAATTTTTAAACTTACATCTTTAGTTGAGATTAATTTTCTGATTTAAAATCAAAAACCAGTAGGGAAGAAGGTGTTAAAACTCTCTTGGGTCAAACATAGAATATTTATATTTTAAGTTGAAAAAATTAATTTTCAACCAAAAGAACCAAAAGAATAAAAACGAACTTTCAACTTATCCGCTTAATTTTTTCCGAAAAATACGAATTCTCAACAAAATAAATAAATTTTCAAGCGAATAGTTGATTTCTCAAGAAACAGGATTAGGTTTGAAAGAAAGCAATACATTTTCTACCAAAAAGATAAAGTTTCAACTAACAAGATTACTTTTCTACCAAAAAATAAGAATTTGTAACTAAATACATGGATTTTTAACAAATAATGAATTTTTATAACAAAATAATACAATTTTTAACATAATAGTTGACTTTTCAATTTAAAAAGATACATTTTTAATGAAATAGTTGAATTTTGATCAAAAAAAGATTAATTCTTAACAAAAAATGTAATAGTTAATATTACAACCACCAAAGGATTTAAATTTTAACTAAAAGCAGTTGAATTCAACCAAAAAAAGATGAATTTTTAACAAAATAGTTTAATCCTTAACCCATACCGAATAATTGTTAAACAAAATAATATAATTTTTAAGCCAAAAAGATGTATTTGAAAGAAAACAGAGAATTTACTTAAAAAATACATCAATTGGTAAATTTACAACTAAAAGTATGAATTCTCAATGAAAAATTTTATGAATAAATTTAATTTTTTCTGAAAAAGATCACTCCATCACTACACTGGAAATTAACCCATAGAACTTCAGATTGCAGGCCCAGTGGAGCAATGTAGTAGATATTTTTTGAGGAAAAATGTAATTATCAATTAAAAAAAAAGTATGTTGCAACTGGTCTGAAGAACACGTTAAGTATTTTCTGTTATTTAAAGAGTTAACTTAATCGATAGTGTGTACTTCTGTTTTCACGCTTTGTGGAATAATATCTATCTACACTGATTGATGGTAACCACCTCTAATGATAATACAGAATCCTATTAATTTATTTTCAACTTATATATTTAAAATTTATTTATTTGAAACCGAAAAAACGAATTAAATGAAAAAAATGAATTATTAATGACGTAGTTCAACTTTCAATCTAGTTCTATTAATTCAGTTCGCAGTTAAGCAAAAAAAAGGAGTAAAGGGGGAAGTTTCTTGAAATCAGGAAAAAAGAGGAATTCTTGAAAAAATTGGGAAAAGAGAAGGATATGGGAAAGAGTGTGAGGTCTGACAAAAGTCTCCAGTTTGCTCTTTGCTTGCAAATGAAAACATTTTCCAATTCAGTTACGGGGAATAACTTAACTCATTAGTATACATGTTATTCTTACACTAATGTAAGAACATATAATATTAAATAAACATTTAATTATACTATCTATATTAATTATATTAATCATAGCAATTGAGACTAACAAATACTTCCTTTACAAATGGGTCTTACATTAGCCTAATTTTTCACTGTAAGTAGTAACGGACGTTCTGTTCAGCCTTTTGAATGCTCCCCTTTATCAAATTCTGGCTTCACCAACTGAACTTAATCTAATCGAATTTTAATCAAGAAAAATGTTCTAGATTTTGCAGTTCGATTAATAATTTATATTTTAACAAATTTCTACTCTTTCTTATGAAGGAATAAAAACGGGATAAAGCAGGAACTTAAATAAAGGATTCTAACAAAAAGTTTTATTGAATTTCTTGAATCGACACTTTAATCTCCAGCAATTTATAGAACAAGATAGGTTGAGCCTGCTTGGAATCAGGGTAATAAATTTCTTTAAATATAGATCTTGAAGGCGCCGTCTGGTATTTCGTGTGGTTTGTGCAAAGATAAAGTACTTACAGTTCTAAACGTTCAAATAAACATTTTTATTTATATCGTTTCTTGAACTCAAATTATTCGTGATATATTAATTTTTTATTTAAAAACTAATTAGTTGTTTTAAATTATTATGGTTTTTTGTATTTATGCTTGAAGCGGAAACAATTGGGTTGGCAGAGGTTACAAAATTCATGTTGAATTAAATTAAATATTTTTTGTTTCAATTGAATTTATAATTTATTTATAAATTCCAAGCAATCGAAATAGTTCTAAGAATCCTGGAATGATTAAAAGTAGACATTGATAATTGGGATTGAGAAAGAATTCCGTTTGTTTTTCTAACATGATAATAGAAACAGAAAAATATAATCTAAAATTATTTACAATGATTAATCTTCAAGTATATTTAGCAGTCAGTTTAAAAAATGTATTTATTAATTTTAAATATGGTAGATTTTATATTACATTATATAAATGCAATTTTTAATAAGAACGATTTTATTTTGTTCTTAAATGTTAAGTTCAATCGTTACCTTCTTTAATTCGGAAATCAATGGGTTTACAAAGCGTAATTTAAAAATCTGAAGTTGAAACTTTTTCCATTTTAGTTTCTTAAATCTGACTAAAACTATTCAAATTACAGATTTTAACGTTAAAAATTGAATTGTTTCAATTTGAAAGCTTTGGTAGTTAAACAAATGTTAACGTCTAATTGGAATTTTATAAACTATTTAAAAAATTTTAAATAATCTTAAATAGATTCATAATTAAACGCTTTTATTCAATTTCAAATTATATCTTCGAATATTGTTTAAGCCTAAATATTTTATTTTCAACCCATTACAAATTGAAATTTTTTAATTAAAAAAAGGACATTTTTCAACGTATAGCAATATTTGACTATTTATTTCAAATGAGCAATTATAAACCAAATATTCAAAACTCAATTATTAGAGAACTCAATTTGAACTTTGAATTACTTTAAATTGTTTGATTTTACTGAATTTTCAATTTGAAAATGATAATTTTGAATTTTGATGTGCAAATGACAACTGAACAATTGTTGACTTCAAATGATTTAAAATTAAAATAATTTAACATCTAATTCAAAAAGTGTTTATCTTTAAACGATCAATTAAAAACTATTCAATTTTTATTCTTTGTAACTTAAAATTGCTTTAAAATTATTGTATTTAATTTTCAGCATTAAAAAATTTATTGATTCGTTCTCCAAATTAGAGTATTGAAAATAACACTGTGGATTTTTTAAACCAGAAATCTTTTAACTGTTCAATTTATAAGAGTTTAAAATTAATATTTTTTTAGCTTAACGTTATTTAATTTAAAATTGGTAAATTGAATAATAATGTTGAGAACTTCCAACTTGAATTCGTAAATTTGGTAAAAACCAGTATTGTGTGACTTTTCTTTTTAACACGGTCAAAAATCACGATGCTAATGTACTTTTAATAAATGGAAATTTGATTATTAATCAATTATATAAATTTTCAACAAAATAGTTGATATTTTACCAAATCGTGGAATTTTCATCATAAAAAGATGATTTTTCGACCAAATGATAGAATTTTGAACAAAACAATTTAAACTTTAACCAAAAACAGTTGCATTTTTAACGAAATAATTGAATTTTTTATAATATAGTTAATTCCTATCAAAAAGGTGATATTTAACAAAATGCTTGTATTTTGAGCAAAATAGTTCAATTTTTAATCTACAAAGAAAAATAATTATACAAAAGGACGTATTTTTAACGAAAAAGATTATTTTCCTACCAATATAGAAGAATTTTGAACTGAAAAGTTAAAGGGGCTCTTATAGAAATTCCCTTACTTTTGCAGGATTTTTTTCAAAATTCCTGACTTTCACGGACCAATGAAATTCGTTGATTTTCCCCTGCTTTCCATATTTTCCCTGAACTACGCGGCCGCACTGTAAAAATAGTGTGGTATAATTCAGTCGAATTTCAACGAATTGTAATTAATTAGAGCTCATTCCACGCGAAACTGAACTTACTTTCAATATATTGACAGAAAAAAATGTGACAAAATGTTAGAAAGATGTGTCTTTCTATCTTAAAAGAAAATAAAACATTAGAAATCAAACGAAAATTACCAACAAACAGAGAGAACAAGTTTAAAATCCTATCTTTTTTTTAAGGCAATAAAAATTCCAATGAGTAAAATTAAAATTTAAAAAAATCCAAGGACGCTTCCAGAGATGCTTCCAGGACGCTAAATATCATGGTTCTACACAGATGAATGTAGTTTGTATATTCGCATTATTTGTACGGAAATTTCCATACGAATAGACATTTCGTTTATTAGAAGAATAACTTCTTGATATTCAGAAAACAAACGATTCGCGACGTTATAATTTTTTTCTAGGCACGGACTTGCATGTTTGGAGGCTCGATCCTATTTAAAAATAAGCGGTTTATCATTCTTTATACATCCTGAGTGCAGAGTCCAAGTTGATAATATACGCATTTTCAGCACCTTCTGAGGCCAGCCTCTATTTTCATGTCATTTGTGTGCATGTTTCGGCGCCTGTCTGCATTATGCGAGTCAGGTAAAGGTGTCGATGTAGTACCTGAAGAAACAACGAGTATGGCTGACCAAGTGCACTGGCCTCGTGGAAGGTTAACTTTGTTTATAGCGTCGGCTTCGTGAGGAGAATAATTTAAATATGCATTTTGCCTCAGGGCTGTGCCTTTATAAAAGCTAAAACTGCCGCAAATCAACTCTCGATTATCTTTACGAAATTAAAAATTTAGGCATGAATTTTTTCTTCTTAGTGATTTAATACCATATATGTAGATCATTACTTAGTGGGTGTGGTTAGAGTAGAAATTACGAATTTTAATATGGGGCCGTTCACAAAATACGTGATGCATTTAGGGGGAGGGGTATCTGCCGAACTATCATTCTCCATGCTAATACCAATAGAAAAAGTATCACGCAGGGGGGCGGGGTCAGAAGTTCCTGAAAAATTTTATATTTTGTATTTTGTGAAAGACCCCTATGGGATTATCAGTAAGTTTGCGTATTTTTATCTGATCCATGAAAAATGATGACTTTATGAAGCTCTTCGCCTGAGGTGATTGCTAGAGAGATTAATCAGCAAACTGCGCCATAGTGTTGTTGCGGAACGAGCACGTGTTGCTTAGATAAGCAAAACAGGAATTCTAAATAGATCTAAATTTTTCATTTTTTTCTTTATACCTTCTCATAAACTTCTCTTTCGCAATTTTCTCACATGAATTCCTTGATACCTGGCAGTACCACAAGGCTAGAACCAAGGGAGTTAAGAAGGGTAGATTGACTGCCTGGATCAAAGAACTAGTTATACCCGGACTATTTTTTAACAAAATTATTCAATTTCAATCAAAATACATGAATTTGTAACCAAGCAGTTGAATTTTTTACTATAGCAGATAAATTTTCAGCTAAGTAGTGGCATTTTCAACTAAAAAAGATAAAGTTTCAACCAAAAAGGGGATAATTACATTTTTAATTCAAAAAATTATTTTTTACAAAAGAAAGAAGAATTTTCAACAAAATAGTTCAATGTTAAACCTAAGAGATAAATTTGCAATTAAAATAGTGAATCTGAAACCAAAATAATACATTTTTAATAAAACTGTCGAATTTTCTTAAAATAAATTAATTTTTAACCGAAAGGGATAAATTCTCAACGAACAATGTAAATGGTGATGTTTCAACCAGAAAATATTTTAATTCTGAATTAACAACAGATGAATCCAGCCAAAAGGGAAGAATTTTCAACAAAATACATCAACTTTAACAATAAAAATATACTTATATTGAAACAAATTACTTTAAAAAAATCAGTTTGTCCTTATCATCTAGTGAGTCATTTCATGTCCTAATCGGATGTTACGTATCTAGCCCTTCAGAATCATAAAATTTTCTAGTGTCTAACTTATACATTGCCAAAAAGAATCAATGAGTTTTCAAGCAAAACAAATGAGAAATGAATGACAAAAAAAGTAAATTTACCTCGTATCAAGTAGTCGTCTTTTCAAGGTCCTAGTTGAGTACTGGCTAGCCTATCAGGATCAAAACAGTTCTAACTTTTAAATCGTAATATTTTTTTGCACATTTTCATAAATATCCATGGTATTAAAAAGTTCGAAAAATGAAAAATGTAAATTAAGAACAAAGATTTTTGTTCTCAACATCTATAGACAGTCTTCGGAATAATTTTCAACGTCAATCGCCTAAATTATATTTTCGCAAAACTGACTGACTGACGCTAGATTAGCTCGTTCAGACTGAGACTAGATTAGCTTATCCAGACTAGCATTTTACCACACAAAAACGTTTCAATTTGACTTAACACTGGTAGTAAAAACCGTGAAAGAAAGCTTGAAAAATAGGTATTTCACTTTGAATTATGTAGTCCTAAAAAGCTGAATGTATAGCCATTTCAGTTTTTTTGCTTATTATTTTTTTGGCTAAAACGAATATCTCTAGAAGATAGTCGACTTGATCTCCTCGGACAGGCTACTAGGCCATCGTAGAAGGTCGATATGATTATCGCATATTTTCTACACAGAGACCTATGTTGTCCTTTTTCTACCTACATTATACACGTGTATATGATATTCTAGTCTCTAGCTCTTTCTTATAAGAGACCAGAAGTTATAAAATTAAGTGGAATTTACAAAACCTACAAAAAGCAAACCTACAACCGTCGCTGCACTGAATTGTAAGATTTCAAACACTGGAATAAATCCAGAAACCGATATCGCACACCTCGTTATTTTCCAACATGTTCTCTCTTATGCACTTCACTCTCCACGCATAATTGAAATATCGAAAAGCTGTTGAAACTTATTAGAAATATGTTTGATTTCAATAAACAGAAAATATGTCGCTGAACGCTCAAGGGTCGAAATTATTCAAAGCAAGGTGCTAGTATTGTGCATCCCGGAAGAATACCTTCATTATCATTATAGTGAGTCTGATCTTATAACAGCTAGTCTGACCTTACAATGAGGGACTATGTGGAAAAAAATATCCATGGAAGGCGCTTTCGACGATCTAGAAGAAGCCTTGAGGCTAACTTTGACCATCCATTTTTCTCTGTGTAGTCGCTGGATGAATAGAGACTTTTTTAAAAATCTTTATCAAGTTTGATTTATAATTTGGAAATTGGCTACATGTAAAGTACATCCTAAAAAGAATGACAGAAATAGGTGGTATGTTATGGTACTGAAAAGTTCTATTTCTTTCATTCATTTCAGGATGTACTTTAAATGTAGTCAATTTCCAAATTATAAACCAAATTTTATATATATCACAGAAGAAACGAAAGATAAAGTATACATCGATTTCGAGCGAAAGATTCACCACAACAAAAATTAACCTTGCCGGATAAACTTTACATGAATCAAAGATAATTTCCAAATTTTAACCGTGCCTGGATAATCTTTCGCCTTATAATTGCTCCATTTTTATTCGCAATGTAGCAAGAATTGCGATCCCAGTGCTACCTGTCGTCGTTTAACTTCATTAAATTGGAGAGAACTGGGGATTCCCAACTGTCAGTTGCTTTTTGCGCTTTTTGCTAAATGGTATTAAATAAGTTCTAATGCCACAACAATAATCTAATTGATTTCAGAGGAGATATATCAGTAAGAACAAATTATTTTTTTCGTATTTTTCGTTGCTGATTGTGCATCAGTTACCGAAATTTGCTCACTTCATCGTGACGCTGTAGACAAGATCAGAATTATTGTCCTAACCTCAGTGAAACTTTCACCGAAATGTGTTTAATTTTTAACCGTTTGCAAGTTTTAGCCGGAACAAATTCTAACTTTTCTTTTTTCTTAGTTATTTGCAATCTGGTGTCCCGATTTATAGCTCGAATTCACTCATACTTTGCCGTTTTCCCATTGCTTCTAAGGATGCCGTAGCAGACGACAGCTTTTACTCCATCGTAGGATAAACTTTCGCCAAATAGCATGTAAACTTTATAAGCTGGAAATTTTACATGCAAAAACATTTAATTTAGTTTTTCTGTGATATATATTATTATGAAGCCCAGAAGAAAATTACCTTTCCCTTTGAACTTAGAAAAAATTAAGAAACACTACAGAAACTTGGCAAAAATGTAGCACAGGACAAAAAAGCAATTATTAACCTTCAGTCTTTCCGCTCTTTGATTAAATTTCTTTTTGAAAGAAATATATAAGAAATTAAAAACTCGATCATTTGGTCTTAAAATTGGGTTATTTTCTTGAAAATTGTTCTATTGGTGAAAAATTAATCTTCTTGGTCAAAAATTCACCTTTGTAAGTCAAAACTTCTGCTATTTAATAAAAAAATAACTATTTTGTTAGAAGTTCGATTATTAAAAAAAACTAAACTATTTCGTTTAATTAAAATACTTGAAAATTCGTCTTTTAGTAGAAAAGTCATCTTTCTTTGTACTTCAATTTCTGAACATTCAAATGAATGAAATATTTTTACCAATTCTAATTTTTACATAAATATTTTCCTAACTCCAATTTAAAATAAAGCATTTTAAGTTTCTTTAGGTAATCTATTATTTGCAATATAAATGAACAAAAGTTTTAACATTGCTTATAGTTTAGAAGGCCACCATTAAAAAATTCCGTTCATTTGAACGTTCAAAACTTCAACACATATCTTTCTTGGCTAAAAATACATTTTTCGTATTAAAAAATCAGCTATTACTTAAGTTTAATCAATTTGTAAAAATTCAACTATTCGTTAAGATCATCTTTTTCGTAAAAAATTGAATGTTTTTGTTGAAAAAATCGTCTTGTTGGATCGAAAATTCATCTTTTATGGTAATAAAGTAATCTCTTTTGGTTAAAAATTAATCTCTGTTGGCTAAAAATAAACTTTTCTGTCGAAAATTCAACTGTTCGGGTCGAAAATTCAAGCATTTAGTTGAAAATTGATGTATTTTTGGAAAATTCGTCTTTTGTAGAAAAGTAATTAATCTTTTTGATTAAAAATTCATTTTCAAGGTTAGAAATTCACCAATCTGATTTAAAAGAAACAGCTATTGGTAAAAAATCCACTATTTTCTTTAATTTCCAATTATTTTGTTAAAAATTCAACTCGTTTGTTTAAAATTTGTCCTTTTCGATTGAAAATTCATCTTTTATGGTAGAAAACTCATCTTAATGTGCAGCATCCCTAAAAATGAAATCAAGAGACTAACCACCAAATTTGGACAACCACCATAAAAAATGTTCCTACTGCAATCTGAAAAAAAATTTCGCCCTAAAAACCAGAAAAAAATTCCTCTCCCTTCCAAACAAAAATAAAAACGAGGAAAGAAAAATGAGAAGACAACTAACCAAATCCCCTACATTCTCTCTTTTGTTTCTTTCATCATTTTTATTTTTATCATTATCAAATCACAATAAAAATACATTTGTTTTACTGCCTGCTTAAAATTTTATTTTATTTTAATTTTTGCTGCCTTGATAAGGTTGCTGTATCCTGTATGAGTGCTCGTGATTGTTTTTTACACATGTTTTTGATTGTGATTTAATCCTATAGTTGAAAGGTGGTCTCAGTTTCCCATAGAGTGATAGAAAAATGAAACAGGCACGTTTGAGCTCGCGTTCGAGGTATCTGTTTACATTATTGGATGTAAACATTCCTAGCGATTAAGTTGCAGCGATCGTGCCGAATTCGAGTGGAGCTCATTTATGGCTTTTAGCATTTATTTAATCTTCAAACAGTTTAATTATTAAAACAATTTCCATAAATGGCTCTTTTTTAAAGAATAAGTTTAATTCATTATGTTGCGTTGTAAATTTACAAGAACTACTAACTATTTAAACAATTTTTAATTAAAAATTATGAGTTTAACTTTTTTCTACGAGAGAATTTGTTCACAGAGTCAGCTAACCCTTTTCTATGTTACTTTACAAAAGAACTGATAATCATTTAAACAATTTTAATTAAAACATTAAGAGTGCCCTTTTTTCTAAGTGTCAATTTGTTTACGGACTCGTGTAAGAAAGTCTATCCGATGACTCTGCTGTATGTCGCTTTGCAAATTTACAAGATTTATTAATTATTTAAGCAATTTTAATAACAAGATTAAGAGTTTTTGAATTTTTTCTACAAGTAAATTTCTTTACGGAATTAACTAAGAACGTCTATTTTTTATTCTTTTGCTTTTTTTATTCTTTTGTTTTTGCTTTGCAAACTTACAAACACTATTTATTATTTAAGCAATGTTAGTTAAAGATTTAAAGTTTGGCCTTTATCCTACGAATCAATTTGTGTTCGAACTAAACTAAGAATATCTTTCCGATGACTTTTTTCTATGTTGCTTTGTAAATTCACAAGAACTATTAATTATTTAAAGACTTTTAATTTAAAAAATTAAGAGTTTGCCCTTTTCTCCACGAGTCAATTTGTTTACGGAGTCAACTAAGAAAGTCTATCCGGTGACTCTGTTGTATGTTGCTTCGCAAATGTACAAGAACTATTAATTATTTAAACAATTTTAATTGAAAAATTAAGTGTTTGCCCTTTTTTCTAGGAGCCAATTTGCCCACGGAGTCAACTAACTCTTTTCTATGTTGCTTTGCAAATTAACAAGAACTAATAATTATTTGAACAATTTCGATCAAAAAATTAAAAGTTACTTTTTTTCTACGAGCTCTGCAAGTAAATATGTTTACGGAGTCAACTAAGAATGTCTATCCGATCACTTTTTTCTATATTGCTATGCAAATTTACAAGAACTTTTAATTACATAAACAAATTTAATTTCAAAATTAAGAGTTTGGCCTTTTTCTACAAGTCAGTTTGTTTACGGAGTCGACTAAGAATGTCTAACCGGTGACTCTTTTCTATATTGCTTTGAAAATTTACAAAAAATATTAATTATTTAAACAATTTTAATTTAAAAATTAAGAGTTTGACGTTTATCCTACGAGTTAATTTGTTTTCGAAATCAACTAGGAATGTCCATTCGATGACATTTTTCTAGGTTGCTTTGTAAATTTACAAAGAACTATTAATTATTGAAAGAATTTCAATTGAAAAATTAAGAGTTGGCTTTTTTTACGAGTATGCTTCACTTTTTACCATAATTATCTAAAAATATCTTTTCGATGATTTTTTTTCTCTGATGCTTTGAAAATCTACAACTTTAATTATTGAAAAAATGTATAACATATTTCTAGCTTGGCTATTTTTCAAGGAAGAGGCATAATTTGTTTACGGAATTAACTAAGAATGTCGATGATTATTTTCCACGTTACTTTGTAAATTTATAATAATCATTAATCATTCAAACGATTTTCATAAACCTATTGAGAGTTGGGGTATTATTCAAATTTGTTTACGAAGTTAACTAAGATTGTCTTTGATATGCCTCTTTTCTAGGTTATTTGTTAAATTTCTAGAATTATTAATTATTAATTATTGAAAGAAGTTTCATAAAACGTTTAGAATTTGGCTATTTTCTCACGAATAGGGTTATTTTTTTACTAAGATTTAGTTCCAATGCAGCTGCATACGAGTTTGCTCGAAGTACTCGCATTCGCCTAAACATTTAGTCAGATGAGAGGAAAACTGAAGAAAACCCCGAGTTTAGTCGGGTTTTGAAAATTTGAGTACACAATCCGGTCTTTCGTCGGATATGGTATCCATGCGAAGTCGTGTATAAATAGAAGTTATTAAAGTGAAAATGATTATTGTGGTATTTTCTTGAACTTAATTTCCAAATAGAATAATTGCAATGAAAGTAGCGCGCGTAAGAGCTTCTAGTATTGATAAAAATAAAAAGGACGAAAGAAATAGAAGAGAGAAGGAAGGGGATTTGGTTGGATGCCTTCTCATTTTTCTTTCCCCTTTTTTGTTTTTGTCCAGAAGGAAAAGGAATGTTTTTCTTTTCTTTTTTAGCAGAATTTTTTTTTCTAATTGCAATAGGAACATCTTATGGTAGTTTTCCAAATTTGGTCGTTAGATTCTTGGTTTTATTTTCAGGAATTCTGCACATTAACTTTGATTATTGGACGTTAAATAGAACTTTTAATTTGATTTTGATCAAATTTACAATTCTTAAAGTTTAGAAAAGTTATCTATGTATATTCGTTGAAAAATTGTCTCTGTTGGCTGAAAATGAATTTTTTGGTCGAAAATTAAACTGTTCAAGTTAAAAATTCAACTCTGGTTGGAAATTGCTATATTTTGTTGAAATTTGTTCCTTTGGTAGAAAATTATTTTTCAGGGTTAAAATGCATCTGTGTGGGTTAAAAATTCAGCTATTTGGTAAAAATTCCACTATTTTATTGAAACTTTAATTAGTTTGTTAAAAATGTAACTATTTGGTTCAAGTCATCTTTTTTGGTAAAAAATTTAACTCTTTTTTTAAAAATTCGTTATTTTGGATTGAAAATTCATCTTTTATGGCAGAAAAGTCCTATTTCTTGGTTAAAAGTTCATCTCTGATGGCTGAACATAAACTTTTTGTCGAAAATTCAACTATTTAGTTAAAAATTGATAAATTTGGTTGAAAATTCGTCTTTTAGTGGAAAATTAATCTTTTCGGTTAAAAACTCATTCTTGTGAAATAAAAATTCAATTTTTGGTAATAAAATAAACTATTTTGTTAAAGTAATCTTTTTTAGTAAATAAATCAACTGTTTTGTTAAAAATGCGTTATTTCGGAGTTAAAAAATAATCTTTTATGATATAAAAAGTCATCTTTATTCGTTGCAAATTAATCTCTGTTGGCTGAAAATGAACTTTTTCATCGAAAATTCAACTATTTGGGTTGAAAATTCAACTATCTGGCTGAAAAATTAAGTTTTTTTTTAAATTCGTCTTTTGGAAGAAATTTAATCGATGCAAAGTCCTGTTAAAAAAAACAATAATCCAACGACCAAATTTGGACCACAACTAACAAAAAAATCTCCTATTCTAAACTGGAAAAAAATTACGAACAATTATATTAAAACATAAAAATTGAAAATAAAATATGAATGAAAAAATAAAATTACATTACCAGCGTTTCGGTATCCATACAGTCCCTTATCAAGACAAGAAAAATATAAATAGATAGAAATTGATAGAGCCGAAGAACAGGTGCTTTCTCTATGATACCTGAGAATTTAATCAACTTTTTTAAAAGAAAATTAATCTTTGTGGTTAAAAAGGCACGTTGTACGTTAAAAAATCATCTATCTGTTGAAAAAATCAGCTAGTGGTAAAAGATCAAATATTTTATTGAAAGTTTAATTATTTTATGAAAATTTAATCTATTTTGTTAACTTCATCTTTTTTGTTTTGTTCAAAATTCGTCCTTTTAGATTAAAAATTAATCTTTTATGGTAGAAAAGCCGTCTTTATCGTTTGAAAATTTATCTCTGTTGGCTGAAAATTGATGTATTTTGTTGAAAAATGTTTCTTTGGTATAAAATAAAACTTCTTGCTTGACAAAATCATCTTTGTGGGTTCAAAATTCAGCTGTTTGGTAAGAAAAAACTATTTTGCTGAAAGTTGAATGATTTTGTTAAAAATTTAACTAATTTGTCAAATTCATCTCTTTTGGGGAAAACTTCAACTGTTTTGTTAAACACTCGTCCCTTTGGAATGAAAACTCATCTTTCACGGTAGGACGAATGACCCAGTGAATGAACACTTAAGGAAATCTAGTCCATTTCACGTTATAATAATTGATTATTCTTACAAAACTTTTGAAAATAGATTCTTAAGAGTTCAAATTGCATAATCCGATAAACAAATTTTGTTTTTACCAAAAAGCTTTATAAAAAATAATTAAATAGTGCAAGATTAACGAAAAAACCAGTGAATGAACATTGTGAGCCCATGAATGAACAGTAGAGCACCAGTGAATGAACACTTTAATCAGTACAAATTAGAATTAGGATTTAGGTAGAAAATTACATGGGTACATTACAAAATGAGCAATTAAATAATGTAAAATATTAGAAAGCGTTGTAAAATTTATTGAATATATTATTTCAATAAAAACCACAAGACATTTGGATATAAAGAAAGGAGGGAATACAAAAGTTGAACACAGAACTAGGTTAACTTTTCCTAATTTTGTATAGCAATAATTATTTTTTAAAAATTTCTATCAGTTCTTTTAACCTTACAAAAAATACAAAGTTTCATTTAAAAATAGATAACTCTTATCTTGTGACTACAATAGAAAACTGCGATTTCTAGTACACATAACACTTGTAATATAGCACCTTACTATGTTGCTTTAGGTTAAATTAGCAAATACAATTATAAATCACAGTGTTGTAAACATGGACATTCTGTAAACATTTATAAATATATATTTTCTAATACGCATTAGTACCTAGCACGAATTAATGTTTTTTGTAGTTAAAAAACGTTTTCTAAATGCAAAAAAAGCATTAAATTTCTAACCTCAACGTTTCCTTACCTTTAATTTAGTTCGTACCTACTATTTTGATGTTCTAAGTAAAAAAATATACATTTAAACTATAACTAATTATAGTTTATATTTATATTTATAGCTTCGATATTTATAGTCACATTAATTGAAACAAACTTATTTATATGTAACGAAACAACAGCCAGGTCTCCGTAACCTGCTGTTCATTCACTGGACCTGCGGGGTGACAGTTTTGCTCCAATAAATGAACACAGCGTTCGTTCACTGGAATACGGGAAATTTAAAGGTCCAGTAGGTGAACACTCATTTATTAATAAAAAACGTCCTTTTTGTGAAAAAACCCTATGGGAAATTGAATAATAATATCTTACAACTATAACAGCACAACTTTGATGCAGAAAAGGTAAATAATTTTTTTGTAAAAGCAGTGTAAACAAGGAGTTGTTTAGACACGTACGTTATAGTGGTCGATGACTTTCTCACCATCACTCACCATAATCGATGATGCTTCACATTCAAGAAATTTTTGAAATTATTTATAAGAATTTACTGCAATGAATTGTATATTAAACGCTTCAAAATTGCTTCAAGATATCAAATATATAGAAATTCATAAAGACATTAACTTTCAAAGGTTATATTTATATATTTTTCGGATTAGTGTTCATTCACTGGTGACTGTTCAGCCACTGGATCACTCACCCTACATAAGAAATTAACCTTTTTGGTTAAAAATGCATCTTTGTGAGTAAAAAAGTTCAAGTATTAGGTACAGAAAAACTATTTTGTTGAAAGTTAAACCATTTGGTGAAAAATGAAGCTATTTTGTTAAAGTCATCTTTTTTGGAAAAATTCTAAAATTTGGTTAACAATTCGTCTATTTGGATTGAAAATTCATCTCTTTGGGCTGAAAATGAACTTTTTTGTCGAAAATTGAACTGTTAGGGCCGAATTTCCAACTATTTAGAGTGACACGTAATATGTGGACACCCCTTGACGTGAAGATTCTTACTTTCCATATCTAAGTAAGTAATGATGGTACAATTGGAAAGTGCAATGGCATTGTAACTCAAAGTTTCTTGCAGAGCAAATAGCCCGTAGGCTGACGCGACGAGGAAACCACGGGAAACTCGTCTTTGTCCCTAATCGCTGGTGTCGTTTATATGAAGCAGTAAGCGTACAGTCTCAGGACAGGCTACACATTGCGGCTTCTCCTAATTAGTCGTGTCGCTGGCTTACGATTGGGCTTGACGTGCAGCCACCAAGAGATTAGCGA
>NC_046664.1:34190968-34193032 GCF_010883055.1 Belonocnema kinseyi | reverse complement strand
GTACTTATGACAAATTTTTAATTATATATATATATCGGCAATTTCATGTCAATCGGTCAACCTAAATACCTCGTAAACGGGTTATTTTTTTCACCAAATTTTGTACAGATTATCTTTAACATGTTGACTTTCTCTCAAATTTTTTTAGAATTCATTTTTTTTTGTTGTTGCAGAATGGCGCACCAAAGTATCTCAAAAAACGTGTTTTTTTCACATGCTCTCCAGGTATACCATTTTTAAGGTGAAAAAAAAACAATGAAAAACCCGATATTATTATTCAATTTAATATTTTTGGTATTTCTGGTAATAAATAAACTACTTAAATGCTAGATTTTAAAACGGTGGATTCAAAATGTCGGCCGGAATACAGATTTTTTAATTTGTGTGTAATGTTCGTTTTAATATCGTAATATCGTTTCAATGTTCGTTTCAAAAACCTATTTTCAATAATACTTATTATTATTTTAAAAATATCAATAGAGAGTTCAATATGACGAATAAAAAAATGTTTTACAAGGCCAACGCCAACTCAGTCTTTTAAACTCTTTTATGACCATAAGATTTTTTAGCCACGAATTATATAAACCAGATATAGTTTGAAGGATTTGGTACATCGCTGATTTCAAATTTGCAATAACTTTTGCAAAATTTATTTGTTTAAACAATTTGTTTATCCAAATTATTGCGTTCTTAACCAATTTTGCAAAACATGTACCAGAATCAAATTTAATGGCAAAACTTACATCTGGAATAGTTCTTTTATGTCTTTAGTTACGCTGTTTAATAAACAAATTAATAAATAATTCATTTTGTAAATTTAATAAAACTGTTTATGTTCATAAGAAAGGCAAAGAAAATACAAATACCACATCAATTATTTAAGGGGTTCTTGAATACGCTTAATCCCAACATGCGATTAGTTTTGTAAAATGAGTATGTATAAACAATTTGTTTAAAGAAATTGTTTACAAAAATTAATTTTTCAAAAGTAATGGCAAATTCGAAATCAGCGATGCCTCAAACCCTTAAAACTATATCTGGTTTATATAGTTCGTGGCTAAAAAATCTTATGGTCACATAAGAGTTTAAAAGACTGAGTTGGCGTTCTTCTTGTTATTATAAAATATTTTTTTATCCGCCATATTGGACTGGCTATTGAAATTTTTAAAACAATAATAATGATTGTTGAAAATAGGTTTTTAAAACGAACATTAAAATGATATTACGATATTAAAACGAACATTACATACAAATTAAAAAATTTATGTTTTGGCTGCCATTTTGAATCCGGCATTTTGAAATCTAGCATTTTAGTAGTTTATTTATTGCCAGCAACACCAAAAATATCAAATTGAATCATCCAATAGATGAAGAGCGATGCTTTACGACCCGGAGAAACATCAACACCAAGGTTTCTCTCAAGCCTAAAGATCTGGCTGAAATGGATGACGAGCTTCGTGGACATTTTTCCGGTGAATCCGACCTCTGGGCTATCAATTATTGTGTGTATAATGCAGCGAAAGCTTTGGCCGATGCGAACCGTACAACAAAACCAACGGCTGATCATAAGACCAAAAGACGAATATAAACTTGCCATAAAGATAGGCTGGGCAAGACCGTATGCGTCCCGCATTCAATGTGTGATTGACTACATCACCAGGAATTTTACCGCCAAGGTTCGAAAGTTCGCGCGCGAACTCCGGACCCGTTATCACACACTTAACAAGTCAAAGCTGCTGACCATCAGTCAGCATATTGTTGAGAGAATACTGATACTATCTGACGCTAATAGAAGTCTAGAGCGGAGGGAGAGATGGGTCAGAGCAAATCGAAAGTTTCTCTCTGACCCATCTCGACTCTTCCAAGACCCTCCAGTTACTGTCGAATACCCACCCAAACCAGAGGATGTCGAAGTATTTTGGAGAGAAGTCTACGAAGTTCAGCATAGACTGGACGAAGGCTCAGAAAATATAAATAGCTTCAAGGAGTTATGTTTTGCCCTCATAACACCTGATAAAGAATGCCCACCCATCACTACCGAGGAGGTGAAAAGAGTATTAAGAG
>NC_046664.1:34173828-34190868 GCF_010883055.1 Belonocnema kinseyi | reverse complement strand
TTGTTCGGGCAATTGAACCTGTGTGGCAAGAAATGTATGAACAACGAGGCTCAAAGAAAGGCGTAGCCGGATGTCGGGAGAACCTGCTTATCGATAGATGTGCCTGCAAAGATGCAGCATTTTACCAACGTGACCTATCGATGGCCTGGATTGATTATCGGAAAGCTTTCGATTCGACATCCCATAGACTTATCATCTGTCTTTTGGAAATCTTAAAGGTTCATCCGCAAATAGTTGGGTGCATAGAGAGATTGATGCCGCTTTGGAAAACCAGATTTACTATTTCATCTGAAAAAAATCGTGTGACAACTAAAAAGGTCACCTTTCAGAGAGGTGTCTTTCAGGGCGACACCATTAGCCCACTCCTCTTATGCCTTACATTATTGTCACTATCTCTAGCACTTCGCCATTCGGACGGGTACTTGTGCGGCAAACCTGAAGATCGAAAGTACAAGGTCACTCATGTATTTTACATGGACGATCTTAAGATCTATGCTAAAAACAGAGAGCAACTGCATCTAGCTCTGGGGATTATCGAACGATATACTAAGGAAATTGGAATGGAATTTGGGTTAGACAAATGCGCCAAGGTTTATTTGAAGCGAGGAAAACTTAATGGAATCCCTGAAGATCCTGAGCTCGTTGATAGAAGCGCCATACGACACCTTTGCGCTGGAGAGATTTATGCATACCTGGGCGTGCCACAGAGCCGCATTCAGGATGTGACATCTATAAAGGATACTCTCCGAAGCAGATACATACGTCTCATCCGACAGATTTGGTCTTCCGAACTGTCGGCGAGGAACAAAGTATCTGCAACGAACATGCTTGCCGTCCCGGTACTACTCTATTCATTTGGAATAGTTTCATGGACGAAGAACGAGCTCAGATCTCTTGATATCGGGACAAGAAAGGTTATGCACATGAACAAAAGAATGCATCTTAAGTCTTCCGTTCCGTGACTGTACATCTCACGCCTGAAGGGGGTCGCGGAATATTGAGTCTTGAATGTCTTAACAACAGGATTATTCTGGGTACAGCACATAGAGTTGCAAAAGGAAGAGACCCTCTTCTTAAAATGGTCAGGAATCACGAAGAAGTGGGCAAAGGAGAGCTTCTGTAGAAAGCAGCGGAGGAGGCTGCTGAAGCACTCGGACTTGACTTCAGTATCAGGGGTGAGCAAAATGCATCAAATCTTATCTATCTCGAGTGCTCACTCCTGAAAGCCCGGATTAAGAAAGCACGAGAGAAAAACTTTCGTGAACAGCTCCTCGATAAGAGGATGCACGGTATCTTCCACAGAAATGTGAAGGATAAGTCAATGTCTTGTGAGCTAACGTTTGCTTTCCTTAAATCGCCCGGATTGAAGTCTGGTACGGCGGGTTTCATTTTTGCATGCAAAGACGGTGTCATTTCCACCTTAACATACCGTCGCCACATTTTGAGCCAAGACATTCCCGATGATAGCTGCAGTGTCAACAATATGCTAGAACACTTGCGGGAAAAATGCAGACGGCGGTTGTCCTTGGGTCGCTCCGTGTTCTTAGGGTGCACGAGGCTTTTGCTGGATCGTCGTATTGATTCCTTTACAGACTGTAACCACCTATCTCACGATTGTGAGACGTGGTTGTGGCTGAAATTTTACCGCGATTTCGCTGGAAGCGGGTGCAATTTTTCAGATTAGCACCCGCTCCCGGCAAAATCCTGCGGTTGTCCTTATGACAAATTTTTAATTATATGAAATTAAATACCCATATACCTTCATTTATGAAAGTAACTTCATAAGAGAACACGAAATTTCTTAAGAGCATTCTCTTCGGTGACCACGTGACCAAACTACTCCCCGGTTATGAACTTTTTTTTTGCTGTTCACTGTGTTCAATCGGATTGAGATATCGTGTTTACACTTTGACAGATAAAATAAAAAGCACTAAAGAACGTTTGTATACATCAATATATTGGTCATTTTAAAGAAAGTTTATTTATAAATTGATGGAATAGGATATTGCCATTTTAGTTTTTTTGATTTGCTCATATTGAGCACTGACACCAATTTTATACTAAATCGTCTAAACCTTGAAAAAAATTAATATAAGCAATAAAATTTGCACCTTCGTTGCAAATCAACAAATAAGTATCTGCACACACGTAACCTATCATTATTTTTTGGGCATTTTTAGCGATTTGTAGCGGAGAAAAAAAGAAACTTTGAACAGTGAACCAACCAGCGGGGCTCAGCGTCGGACTGGCCTTGTATTTCGTCCTCGGGCGAAATTTTATTTTTATTCTTAGAATTGTTTCACACCAGTACAAAAAATCCACAAGACTATATAACTATTAGAAAATTTTAATTATTTTCTGAAGATGCACATTTCTCAAGATGGGACTTGGACGGATTTTCGAGTATCACGTTCTAAGATGTTCCTCGATTTTTTTCAATCGAGGCATCTACTTTGTCGACGTTAAAAGTTTTTTTCCTATTCCTATAGTATTTCTCCAGAAAACTTTCTTCGCAATTATAAACATTTCGATATATACAAACGTTCCTTAGCCCTTTCGGCATAACATCCTAAATTCTGAACACGATATCTCAATCCGTGTGGACGTAATGAGGACCGAAAAAAATGAAAATCATTTCATTCTCCACAGACAAATTTTATGAATGAACTTAGTCACGTGATCTGGACTTTATCGAAGTTCAAAGTTTCTTTTTCTCACCGCTAGAAATCGCTAAAAATGCTCCAAAAATAATGATAGGTTAGGTCTATGCAGATAATTATTTGTTGATTTGTAACGAATGTGCAAATTTTATTGCTTACATTAATTTTTTTAAGGCTTCGACGATTTGGTCCAAAATTAGTGTCGGCGCTCAATATACGCGAAACAAAAAATCCGAAATGCCTCAAACCAAAAATTATCTCCAAAGTGCTATAACTCGAATGGTAATATCCTATTTCATTGATGTACAAATCAACTTTCTTTAAAACTATAAACATATTGATGTATACAAACGTTCTTTACTGCTTTTTATTTAATCTGTCAAATTTTAAACACGATATCTCAATCCGTGTGAACACAGTGAACACCAAAGAAAATGAGGTCCGTTAAGCTGACAGAACCACATTGCAAAAATGGACTGAAAACCTATAGGGAAATCTAGGACTCATTTAGGGCTAACTTAATGCCCCATTGCGAAATTTAATGCTTTTCATTTAAACAAAAAAACCGGTGGTCATGCTTGCTTAACGTTAACCTAGCAGGACCACACAGAGAAAAAAACGACTTGGGCATTATTTCTTTGCAGAATATTTTAGGGCTCATTTAGGGTTCTGGCAATATGAGAATGAAAAATTTAAAAAAATTGTTTGAACAATTTTTGTTTAAACAATTCTAGTAAAAATGAATTCAACTAATGTCTTTTTCTTCCCTATATTAAGGCTCACTTTGGGCTCCATGAATATAATATTTTGATATTAACAAAAAACTGTTTAAACAATTATTGCTTACACAAATTTACCACCAAAAAAATTATTTTATTTTCGTTTATTTTGCATAATTTCAGGCTCATTTAAGGCTCCTCAAATATCATTGACCGAAGGTCTTGCATTATTTCCTTAGCCCTTTTTTTATATATGGTGTTTTGTCACCTTAACGTTATAAAAAATACGTGAAGAAAACCATAAAACACATTTTTACTCATCCCATAATTTAGGCTCCTTTAGGATTAATTTGGGCCAGTATTCCCAAATGTTGAGTTCTAGTATTTTTTGTAAAAATAGATAAAAAATTGTTTAAACATTTTTTTAAATGTTTAATTATCATATTCCCAGAGCCCTAAATGAGCCCTAAATTATTCTATGAGGTGAATTTTCTGTAAAATCATTTTTATTACGTTTTCCAGCAATCTTGAACTAACTTATTGTTAAGCTATTGCAAACACTATTTTTTACACTCAGTTGAGTAATTGAATTTTCAACCAAGCCCAAGTGCGAATTCCCGGAGCTGAATATACGGCCCAGTGTTGGTCCAATTTTGGCAGCCAAAGGTCGGATAAAGTAATTATGCCAATGTCGGCATTTTAATCGGCCCAGG
This sequence comes from Belonocnema kinseyi, assembly GCF_010883055.1. Taxonomy (NCBI): domain Eukaryota; kingdom Metazoa; phylum Arthropoda; class Insecta; order Hymenoptera; family Cynipidae; genus Belonocnema; species Belonocnema kinseyi. The sequence continues at coordinate 34,186,776 of NC_046664.1, read as the reverse complement.
GTTGAGTCAGTGCTGGCAGCCTATATTGGCTATTTACATTTGCCGATCATCCACCGATGCTTGGACCAGTATCGGAACTTTATTGTGCCAAGTTTCACTTTTAGTACGGGGAACCATGTTTCACGAGGATCAACTAAAGTCTGTCCCAGCAACGGCACATTACTGGGCCAAGTGTCACTTTTACCACGGCAAACCATGTTTTATTTAAATCGGCCCAATGTGGAGCCAGTGCTGGCAGCCTATATTGGCTTTTTATATTTGCCGATCCTCCGCTGATGCTTGGCCCAGGATCAGCACTTTATTGCGCCAAGTCTCACTTTTAGTACGGGGAACCATGTTTCACGAGGATTAGCCAAAGTCTGGTACAGTGACGGTACATTACTGGGCCAAGTGTCACTTTTACCACGGCAAACCATGTTTTATATAAATCGGCCCAATGTTGAGCCAGTGCTGGCAGCCTATATTGGCTATTTCTCCAAGTCTCACTTTTAGCACATAAAAAAAATCTTACAGAGAAGATGAAAAAAAATTTTGATTGAAAAATTGTCAAAATTCACGATGAAAGTTCTAAATTCTGTCATTAAAAATTTCTAATGTTTATGAAAAATTACATTTCCTGTCATTGTAAAAAGTTGTATAGTAGTCTACAACGGAAGAAAGCGAAATATTACGCGAAAAAAATTGTAATCACTTAAAATTATTTATTAAAAAATTATTGTATTGATATTCCTGTTAACAGTTCGTGTAATATACATTTACATAACGTTGCATAATAATAAATAATTAGAAAAAGAGAGCTTAAAATTTGTTTCTTTAACTTTTCTAAACTGCAGCTTATGAGGATGGCTTTTTCAAAGTTTCAACTTGTCGGTTTAGCGCAGTGGTTAGCACTCCCGACTGCTAGGCGATAGATTTAGGTATATAGATGTAGGTTCGATAACCCGTAGCGTTAGAAATTTTATTTGTAATATATTATCCAAAATGTGATATATGTATTCAATCTAAACAGGATCATTAATATTTATATTGAAAGTACTCGCAATCAATTAATATTTATTTTTTAAATACCTTTTTTGTCATATCCTTAGACCTTAGACTATAGCAGTATTGATACCCAATGTTGGGCCGACAATGGCAGCCAAGCCTTGGCTGCCAAGTCAAGGCCATAATTATCAATCCGGCATTGACGCGATAATTGCAGCCGAGCTTCGGCAATATTTTTGCTGACTATGGGCCAAGGTTGGGCCGTATGTAACTTCGCACTTGAGAGAATATCAATTTTATATGAAAAAGACGAGTTTTTAATAGACTGCATGAATTTATAATAAAATATTCGAATTATTAACTAAAGGCCATTAACTTTAAACCCAAAATGGAATAAGTTAAATTTTGAGTTAAGAAACGTATTTTTCAATTAGAAAAAAACGAATTTTCAACAAACTAGTTCAATCTTTTATCAGTTTCAAGCATAAAACAAAACAGTTGAATTTTCTAAAAAACTGTTGGATTTTCAACCAAATAATACCATTTTCAGCCGTAGAGATGAATTTTCAACGAAAAATTAATAGTTTATATTTCGACTAAAAAATATGTTTATTTTAAATAAAAAAAACGAATTTTGACAAAAATACATAGATTTTCAACCAAATAGGTAAAATGTCAAGCAAGAAGATTATTTTTTTATAAATAAGACAAGTTTTTCATTAAAGAAACGTGAGTTTTTAAAATCAATCAAGATTTTTTTAACAGATTCGTATAATTAGGTTAGTATAGGTTTTGATTCAAGAGTTGAATTTTCTACCAAATACTTGATTTTTCGATCCGGATATCCAAAAATGTGGATTTTCATGAAAAAATTAATTTCCATTAAAAAAGTTAACTCTCGATCAAAAAGTTATTTTTTACCAAAAACATATCAATGTTTCACCATACAGTTGCATTTTTAACCAAACAAAGGTGAAATGTCTAAGAAAAGAGATGCATTTTCCAAACAAAATTGCAATCAAATTTTTTCCACTTTCAAGCTAAAAAGACGAATTTTCGAAAAGATAGTTAAAGTTCCAATATAAGAAGATGATTTTTTGACAAAACTGTTTAATTTTCGAAAAGATAATTAGATTTTGAACCAAATAAGAAAGTTTGTAACTAAAAACGAAAAATGAACTTTCAACCAAAAATAGTTGGGATTTCTTATTGGGTTCTATTCATTCAAGTTCGGATTTAAGTAAAACAAAATACAAGAAAAAGAGACCTTCAAAATATGGGATAAAAGAGGAATTTAAAAAAAAAGTGCAAAATGAACCAGTTTTTAAAAACATTATTATACTCGCAGAAATATTTTAGAGTTTAGGGAATCTGAACTCAACAGATTGGCTTCCAATTAGTTATAAACCAAAAACAGTTGACAAATGTCTGTACTTAGTTTTCAGATAATGTTAATGTCAGCTGAAGGGCTCAGTGCCAAACAACACCGTACTAAACCCTATAGATGTAGTAGCGCAGGGAACAGTGAAACACGTTTTCTGCTACCTCGAGACTCGTTAAAAGTTTGCTTCTCGAAATAACGACACAGGAAGGAAGCTATAGAAAAACTTTATTCCGTTTTGATTTGCTTCAAAAAATACACTCCAAAGTTGTCTTCTAATCTGCATGACACAAATGAAACAGAAACTTTTAGTTTTACATTTCAAGGCTTTTCTCTCCCAACTTAAGGATGCTCACTAGTGGAGTGGCAGTTTCCTGATGAGGGGAGCCGCGGAACCGAGAGAGAGGCGGTGCTCAGTCATGCGTGATAAACAGCATAACGGCAGTACTCTCAGATCGTTAGTTGCGTAAGCTGTTAGCATGCGTCCAAATCCAACAGAAATGGCCCTGACTGCTTACACTTCGATTGCCTGGATTTACAATAAAGGCCACTGCAGGCCATCCCCGAAATCCTTCTTAAATCCAAGTTCCAGTGTAAATCCATTTTTTGGAAACAATTAGGTACGCATAGTTTAAGAATTTTCAGAATTCTAGTATTTGGTTGAAACTTTTCTTATTTTGTTGAAAACGCAACTATTTTGTTAAAAAGTCCTCTTTTTTCAGAAGTTCGGCTGCTTGGTTGCAAGTTAAACTACTTTGTTAAAAATTTATTTTTTGCTTTTGTACATTCATCTCCATGGTTGAAAATGCAACTATTTCATTTTTATGAAATTAACATCCTGGGTTAAAAAATTATATTTTTAGTTGAACTCTATTGTTAAAAATATAACTAATTTGTTGAAAGTTCTTTTTTTCTGGAAATCTGGTCGAAAATCAAACTATTCGCTTGAAAAATTTACTTGTTTGTTAAAAATTTAACTATTTTTATGAAGACTTAACATTTTTGTAAAAAATTAACATTTTTGTTAAAAAAATATATTTTCTGTTTAAAAATTGAACCCTTTTGTAGATAATTCGTGACTTTGTTTGAAAATTTAACTATACGGTTTATAATTTATTTAAAAAAATAAAAAATGTAACTACTTCGTTGAAAGTTGAAGTAGTTTGTTAAAAGTCCATAATTTTTTAAGATTCACCTCCTTGGTTAAAAATTTAACTTTGCCGTTTTTAGAAAAGTAATCACTTGAGTTAAAAATCATCTTTTGGGTTGAATTCTTTTGTTGAACATTTATTCTTTTAAGATTCATATTTTAGGTTGAAAATTCATCGCTTTTGTTGAAAATGTGTTGTGGAAAAATGGATGAAATTTGTGTACTTTGTTAAACATTCGTCTTTTTTAATCGAAAATTAATCTTCTTAATTAAAAAATCTTTTTTTTTTATAAATGAAACTGCTTGGGTCAAAATTAATCTGGCTTGGTTGAATCTCCTTGGTTAAAAACTTAATAGTTTTGAAAGATTTTTATTTAACCCTTATGTTGTAAGGTCTATTTTATTACTTTAAAAATCCTTGACAAATCTCTTTAGTAAATAAAAAAAATGTTATTTAGGGAAAATATTATTTTTAAAAATAACAATCGTAAAATTCCTAAATAACATTTTTTAAATTAAAATGTGTAAAGCGATTTGTAGAGAATCAATCAAGAAATCAAATGACCTCTACAGCATTAGAATTTAATCAGAATTGCAAATTCTCCCGAAACAGAAATCAAAAACATTACACTTCAGATCAATATTGCTAAATAAACAATTTTACTCTGAAATATATTTTTTGAACATCGCCAAGAAAACAAAATTAGTTATGATTGAATATGAGAATAATTTCCTCAATTTTATAAATAATTTTTATAAATTATCATTTATAAATTTTAAAAATGAATTAGTGAAGAAAATGGAAAACATCAGAAATACTCGAATTTCAGAATCACATTTTTTTATTTTACCAAAAATAACCTCAAAATGAAGATATTTATTTCAAATTGAATAAAAATTCGTATTGAAACAAAAACGATTTCTTTGATTTAAAAAAATTTCTTTAAATTAAACAACCTTTTCTTTAATGAAAGCCAATGCATATTTTTCTTAGATTATCATGAATACTTGTTAATGTGTACGGTTTAAGAACATCTCATTATGATATAAAATCTTGAATTAATTAATTAATTTCCTTGACTCTAATTCCTGCTAGGGGTGAAATCTTATATTTACATAAAACCGATGTATTTTTTTTAATATTAAATTTAATTTATAAGTATAAAATGATATTTTATTTAAATTTAAGAATATATTTTTATAAGTTTCATTTCAAAGAGATTGTATAATTTTCTTAAGTTTTTGATCAAATAACATAATTTCATGTTTTTTACAATAATTTAGAAAATTGAAATTCTTTACTAAAGGTTTTAGATACTTTTACTTCTTGTTTAATCTGCCGTAAAATCTAAAAAATACATGACAAAATCTAAAAGTAAAAAAAAACTTTCTAATTATGGATATTTTTCTAGAAAATAATGGTAAGAAATCAAAAGACTAATCTAATTATACCAACACACCGATATTTTTTGAAAATATTACGTAACATTATAAATATATCTCTTTACACCGTATATAACAGATTATAACATTTTCCTGAACCGTCACCCCGAAAAATCTTTTACGTAATTTATGGATAGATTTATTTATGTAACTTAATTTTTGGGAGATCTTATTACCATTTAAAATCTCAACGTTTGAGTTAAAAATTTGTTTGATTAATACAAATTTCGATGTTAAAAGGATTACTTCGAACAAATAATTTTTGAAGAACAAGAAAAAAACTGGCCTTATCCCAGATTTGAACCGGTAACGCCACTATGAGTGTAGCGTTAACCAATTACGCCACCGACCATCTTGCTCTTTAAACACTTTGTGTCTAAAGTACACTGAGAAAACTATATCGCATGAATTACAATATATATCGTAATTCCTGCGCTATATATCGTAATTATCGCATTATAGTAGCGTAAAATCGTGATATCGTACATTGCAAGTTTTAACATTATATACCGTATAATTGTGCAATTTATAACGTGAAAATTTAACTTTATTTCACTATCACATTGTATTTCTTCTTTTGTGATCTCGCGAGGGTGTGAGTAGTGAACAAACAATCACAGAAAAAATTAAAGATAAAGTTTACATCGATTCCAGGTGAAAGATTCACCGGAACAAAAACTAACCTTGCCAGATAAACTTCACTAGAATCAAAGATAATTTCCAATTTGTAACCTTGCCTGGATAATCTTACATCTTATAATCGCTCCATTTTTATTCGAGGTATAGTGTCAATTACGACTGTCCCATCTGTCAGTTACATTTTGCGTCGACGAGTTCAGAATTATTTTCCTAACCTCAGTTGCACGTCTTACCTGCAGTAATTTTTTACTTTTTTCTGTGATTGTTTTAAATCTGGTGTCCCGATTTATTGCTCGAACTCACTCATACCCTGCCTTTTACCCATTGCTGCTAAGGTCGCCGTATAGCAGACGAAAGCAAAAAAATTTAACTTCATTTTTTTCTGTGATATCATTGCAATATAATATCGTACAAAGCTCCAGGACCTGGTTGAACGTTATTATTTTGTGCTTTCTTGCAATATAAAGGTTTCGCGATATCATTGTGCGATATCTTTTTCTCCGTGTAATCTTTCTAAAATCGAAAATTGCATTAATTAAAAAATTTTAAAACTCAAGACTTAACATCTTTAAATTGCTACAAGGTTTTCCAAAAATTATTAGATGAAACTCACATTGATCAAAAAGTAGCACATTTGTGGCTTGGACAAATGCATAAAGTATTCCCCCGTAAAAAAGGCAGCTATAGAAAAGAAGAAAGGATCTGCTGAGGCAGTGACGTAATTGTTTAACACTCCACTCATGTATCGTGGTGTGACCAGTTCAAATCCGAACTGGGCGAAAATTTGTTTGGTTCTTGAAAAATTATTGGTTGAGAGTACACAGAAAAACGCTAGTGTTAAATTTGTTGCAGCTCAAATTTCAATGGGCTCCCAATGATCCTTTGAGAGAGTTTTCAAGTCTCAAATGTATTCCTCTGAACGTAGGTGCCCATGTGGGCATCTAGGGGAAAGTTAGAGACTGAATTTTGGCATATGCAGAGTTGTGGAGTTCTGAACCGTGCTGTCATCCACCTGAATACCTGTCAAAGCAACTATTCGCTTTGCGATATTAGCCGAAATAATTGTTAATAAGGAAACCTAATGCAACTTCCAAAAGTTAGGTTAGTCATGCCCGTCGACATTTAAACTAAAGCCGGGATGTATAGAAAAAGTCATGACCGTCTACATATACAATAAGGTATTTTCACTCCAATCACTAGCTCACTTCATTTCGTTGAATACTGAGGGGATAACAATTGACCAAATGCATGGGAATCGGTTAACTTTTGCTCTATTTTTCTAATATCTTCGTAGAAAGTAATTTTTCTGTATAAGTGCAATTTAAAAATAGTTTTTCTTTTTTAGGGACTTTTTAATGCAATAATAAAATGATAACAATTTTTATTCATACGTGCGTTAGGACTGAGCGCTGGTTGTCTACCCTTTGAAGCGTGATTGAAAATTACATTGAAAAACAATTCTTGTAATTTAAATAAATAATTATTAAAATATACACAAGAATGTATACAAATTGTGTAACTTTTGATTTCAGACAAGAAAAAAATTTATAACACATATATTATATGAATAACAGTTTATTTTCATTGAATTTGAAAGACTGATATTTCTCAAAATATTTGTTAATAGATACATTTTTTAAAATACCATATGATATTTCAGCAGCTTCATATATAGAAGCTAATTGCAGAATATAATAGTGATAATATTTGAATAATTCTAAAAAAAATTTTAGATTGTTCTTTTCGATTGAGACGTGACAAAACGACGCTTGAAGTAAAAAAAAGAAAAGAAAGCATAACTACAATGCAGTCGTAAAAATTGATGTATTTGTAGGTTATATAATTATATTCTCTTTGGAATTCACTGAAAGTAAACTGTTATTAATATATGTATTGAATTTTTTTTGTCTAAAATCAAAGTTACACAATTTGTATATATCCTTGTGAATATTTTAATAATTATTTACTTAATTTACAAGAATTGTTTTTTAATGTAATTTTGAATCGCGCGCCAAGTGCGGCCTATGAGCGGTCAGCCCTAACGCAAGCGCAGTAGCTCAGGGTGCCAACATTGGCATCATTGGTCCACAGTACAAACCGGAAAAATAAATCAAATCAGCCGGCAGGAAAAAGTTGGGATATGAAAGCGTCAATAAGGTATTCTCACTTCAACCATCAGCTAACTTCACTTTGTTAAAAGCTGATGGGGAAAAATGGACCAAATGCATGGAACAAAACTTTATTTCTGTAATATATTTGTAATTAATCATCATTATTTTTATTTTATTATTTAATTAAATAGTAATTAAAAAATAAAAAATATTTTTGAACTACACTTATATAGAAAAAATTACCTTTTACGAAGATGTTAGCAAAATAGGGCAAAAATGAACTGAATCCCATATATTTGGTCCCTTATGTTCCCCTCAGCAATCTACGAAGTGAAGTTAGCTGTTTATTGAAGAGAAAATACCTAATAGGCTTTTATCTTATCAGTTTGAATGTTCCCGACGCTATATTTGAAACATTTCAATGTTTCACGAAACTCCCAATGTTTCATGAAACTTTTCATCAGGCTAAAGTTTCATGCAAATTTACATCCCTATTCATCGCGAAAAACAAATTTCTGTTTTTATTATACAATTGTATTTGCCTTATCTTTCATGTATGACACTAGCCATTGCAAGGTTAGATATCTAAGGTACCTTTAAACTTCTGCAGAAAATATAGTGGAAATTTGTTCGAACGACCAGGCATCAATTTCGATGCAGACGATCACGACTTAGTGTGTACATCCCGGCTTTGTTGGTTTGAATGTCATAGTAGATTTTGTCTAACCTAACATTTGGATATTACATCACGCCAAGTACTATTTTTATTCCAAGACTATTTAGTCGCTGGTAAATGAGAGGAAATAAAAAGTTAGATAATTATTATTATAACTTGACTGCTTATTAACATCTGTATCACTCAAATAACGACCGACAAAATGATCTTGACAGGTGACTTACAGTTTGTAGACGACACTTCCCGTTGCACTGGATGAGAAAAAACAGTATCTAAATGATGCTTTTCCCCTAGATTCTCCGAATGAACCTGTGTGGCTCAAATTTGTTGCAACTCTATTGAACACCGATTTCGGTGTACATTGGAGGATCGGCGATTTTCTGTATAATCGTCTTAAAATTTAAATTTGTCCTAATTAAAAGATGATTTATGTTTTAACTATCATAGAACTTATCAGGTGTGTGCTCAAACGAAAATACGTAGCTGATATAGGAGAATATCTTGAGATGCTGCTGAAAAGTTCACAAGATAAAAAGTAGGAAAAACGGAAAAGAAGAAGAAAGTGAAGGCATCTCGCGCTGGTTTACGGGAAGAGGCAAGTACTCACCCGGAAATATGATAGCGCTCTCATCGACTTGAATTCAATAAGTATCGACTTTACATTTGGTATTTCGATACAAGGGTATGAGACTTGCTTTGCCGTGTTCCATTTATTTTATGGGTAACCCTTTTTTGCCCCGAGGCCATGTAAACGAAGTACCCTGAAATTCGCTACTTCAAAACCCACCCCAATGCCCCTTTTTACTTTTTTCTATGAGATCGTCAACATACTACGTGACACTCTGAACGGGGGGTGGGGGTTGCCCCTCTATCACAAAGTGTCACACACGATGGGGATCGCAAACATTTCATAACACGTGGAAATTCTCTGATCAAAAAATAGAAGAAAAAAGACAAAGAGACGAACTTTTTAGTCGAAAGTTGAACTTTTAGCCGAAAAAGTTGTATTTTTGACCAAAAAAGTTCATTTTTATCTAAGAGAGATGAATTCGCAATTCAAAGGACAAATTTTCAACAAAAAATATATATTCTCGACTAAAAACTTTACTTTAACAAAATAGTTCAATTTTGAACTAAACAATTAAACCAATACAAATATGAGTTTTTAAACAAGAAAATAAACAGTAAAAACAAAGTCTGTTTTTAAGCTCAAGAACAGTCTTGCTTTAAGATGTAAGTGAAAGCAGACCATGTTAAATTGAATTCAGCGTAAGATAATAGTCTAGAAACAAGACGATTCTAGGGCTGAACTTCAGCTGTTAAAAAGACTGAAAAAGTATCAGCAAGTCAGAGAATGGGCTGAAATTCAGTCCTTCGATGGGATATTTTTCGATCGCAAAGCAGAATATGAACTTGAATTAAGAGCTAATCGAAATTTGAAAATGAGCTATTAAGATTGCTTGAATTAAGTCTAACCTAAAACTAAAATTCAGGATAAGGATAGGCTAGAACAAGACAAAGAAAAACGTATATAAATTCGAATTTATATTTAAACTTTTTTTGTGTTTTTTTGTTTTGTTTTTTATTTAATATACATAAAAATGTTTTCTTTTTGGTTGAATTTCTTTAATTAAAGCTTGAAGAAAGCTCAAAGGACGAACAAAGGTAAGTACGCACTGTATTTATTAGATGAAAATATATTAACTGGTATGATTAACTACAGATATTGCACGTGTCACATCACTCGACTCTTGTCGCATTACGAATTTTATGCAAATCATGCAAATGGCGTCACATAGAGGGAGCCGCGTGTGTGACGTCACAACTTAAAACATTCGAGGACTGAAAAAAGACTTCATTGTAGTATTTTTTCATCTTGAAATATCTTCATCCTAAGACAGGAGAATTAAATCTTTCTTTAAAACCAATATGACTAAAATTCAGCTCAATTAGTGGCTTTTTTTTGTTTGTAGACTCAGGGGGATTTTTTTTAGTACAATTTTCATGATTAAATCATGTTACCGACTTTATTTCAGACAAAAATCAAAACAAGTCCAGCGTAAATTTCAGACTTTGTTTTTACTGTGAACTTTCTACCCAAAAGACCAATGGTCACAGAAAATAATAAAACTTTCGACAAAATAGTCGAATATTTACCAAATAGCTGCATATTTACCTAAAAATACGAGTTTCTACTTAAGAAGATAAACTTTCTACCCAAACGACAAATTTTCAATAAAAAATATAAACTTTCCAACAAATAGTTGAATTTTCAGCTAAAAAAGGTAACTTTTGAACAAAAATGAATCAATTAATCTTGCAGTTAAAAAACCAAATGTTTTCAGCAATTAAAAACGATTTGTCAACCAGTTAAATTCCACGAAAAAAACGAATTTTTAAGAAAATAGTTGAATGCTAAGCAACCGCAAATAATTCTAGTAAAAAAAACGAATTTTTAACAAAATAATTAAGCTTTCAAGCTAAAAAGTTTAATTTGTTAAAACACACTTGACTTTTAAACTAGCATAATAGAATTTTGAACAAGAAAGTTGATTTTAAATCAAGAAAGATGAATTTTTAACGAAATGATTGAATTTATACTAAAAAAGATAAATTTTTAACAAAAATTCATTCGGTAAATTTTCAGTTAAAAAAACTTTAAAAAAACGAATTATCAACCAGTTGAATCCAAAGAAACAAGACGAATTTTTATTAAAATAGTTGAATCCCAAAGCAATATGATGCATTCTTAATAAAAAGGATTAATTTTGTACCTAAATAGAAGAAATTTCAACAAAGAAAAATAATTCTCTACCAATTGGTCGAATACTCAACTTTTTCCATTATTTTGACAAAAAATTCAAGAATTTAGTTAAAAATTAGTTTTTTTTTAAATCATATGATTTTCGACTGAAAATCTTTCTTGGTGTCTTTTTGGTAGAAAATTACACTTTTTGGTTTAAGATTTATCATTCAGTTAAAAATTAATTTCTCTTTCCTGAAACAATATAATTCTTATTTAAAAGTTCATTTATTTTGATTAAAAGTTTTTTGGTTGGCGAATTGATTACTTATGTAGGCAATTCATTTTTTGGCTGTAAAATTCCAAAATTCTGGTTATAGATTTAACTCTTTTGTAAATACAAAATTCCTCTTTTTGGTTGGTAAATTAATATGTTTTTTTGAGGATTCAACTACTTTCCTGAGAGTTTGCATTTTTACATTGTATATTTACGTAATTATACATTTCGTTGGCACTTAATTTTTTTGGTTGAAGATTAATTTCTTTGATTGACAAATTAAATATTTTACTGAAAATAATTTTTTCTTTTACGCTAAAATTGATTTCTTTTAAATGAAAATTTATTTATTCGCATTTTGGTTTAAAATTTATCTTTTTCAGTTAAAAACTCGACTACTTAGTTACAAATTCATGAATTTGGTTGAAAATCAATTTTTGTTTGTAGAAAATTCTTCTTCTTAGTTATAAATATATCTCTTTCGTTAAAAATTTGACTATTTTTATGAACATTTGTTTTTATTCTTTAAAATAGTCTTTAAACATTACATTATGTTTATCAGTGGATTAATATTTTCTGTAGTAAACATTTTGCTTCCATAAAATCTTTCAAATAAACTTTCTCCTACACCCTCATAAAAGCCAGTAAGATTATTATCGATGACTTGATTACCATTGATTAAAAGAAAAATTTATGAAGGACAGGAAAAATGAAAAAATGTTCAGAGAAAAATCAGGAAAAGCAGGAAATTTTTTAATTGGAATTTTGTAGCATTCTGATATAGAAAATGAAATATGAACATGTATAAAACTTCTTTATTTTACAACAATTCATCTCATGTTTTTTTAATTAACAAAATAAAAGCTTTATATTGATGGACATGATATTTCACTTTAAATTTTGATTCAAACTCCCCTCATATTTTTCCCTTATGTTCACATATAAATGACCAGACCTTGTCAATTCAGAAGATAAACTCACACACACACAGTACACATATGAAATCGCCATTAAGAGCGACTATATTAAATTTCATATACATTCATGTTAATCACTTTCAAGAAAAATCAGATAATTCCATTTTTCACAAATTCAAAACAAGTTTAGCTGTAATTTTCGATTGTAAATAATAAAACATGATACCTTCTTCCTGTTAATCAGAAACAAAATTGGATTTTCAGTCAAAAAGTTCAGTTAAGCAAATAAATAACAGACCTAACCTACAATTAACTGCCTTCGCCTTAAATTTGGACTATTCAGGGCGAAATTAGGAAAAAATTTTACCCGTTCATTGCACTTTCATAGTAAATAATAATTCTGTCGATAAATTCTAGATTATAAATTTCATTGAGAATATTTGACAAGATTTAAAGAAATTAAAGCACGTTGAGTTTTCACGCACACTGCTATACTGACCTGTGTATTAAATTTAATACACATGTATGTTAAATTCACTAAACCACATGTTACATTTCAGTAGCGGTAGTGCATATTTGCTTCACACACATGTATATTAAACCTCGTGCAGATTTTTCTAACAGTGT
>NC_046664.1:34166287-34173728 GCF_010883055.1 Belonocnema kinseyi | reverse complement strand
TAAACATAAACTCTTATTTTAATTTTTTTTTAATATATATAAAATTCCGTTTTTATGCAATTTTTAAGACCCGGAAAGGTTGTTTTGCCCTTTTTCAATAAAATTAAATAAGAGCTCAGCTACTAAGGACATCCCGGGGCATCAAAGCATTGGGAGAGCAAATGAGTTTTTCCAGATTGACCCAGCAACAAAGTCCATCGTGGTCAACGTCATAAACAGGAATCGAATGGATCGTTAATTCTGACTGACGTAAATTGACATCCTGGCGAGTGGAAAGCTAGTTTTTTTTACTCCTTAAGGTTTTTACAACACAATCTTAGATTGAAGAAGTTGAAATCCTTTTTAATCTCACCTTACAAGAGATTGAAAAATAATTTCAAGCTTCTGCTTTCGCATTTTGTTTTCAATTAACAGTTCAATCGAATGTTTCGTACAATACGTAATAAATTATATGCGTTAATAAAATATCTTTGAAATTTGATTCAAAATCGACCAAAATTATTTTCCATTTAGAATTATCTTTATGTATGTTCAACATAAATTATAAGACATACAGTTAGGCTCTTCCAATATTAAAATTGTTGTATCAAAGATTCATTTTTCCTTTTTAAATTATAAATAACTCGAATTGAAATTTTTCAATGAAACAATATCAATTAAAAATTATATCAAACTGTATCAATAATGGATAGTTCATTTTAAATACCTCATTCTGAAATTGAATTTTACATTTCTATGTAGTTGCCTTGCCAAAAACCAGGTCGATGGAAAAAAAAGGTTTTCGATGATTTTAGAAATTCAATAGTATATGTAATAGTAAATTAAGTCGTAAATCGATGGCCTGTGATTGGTAACATCGTATAAAGCTAAATTTTAAATTTGGTTCGGTCCGAATTAAGAGTGCCATCTGGTGTAATTATTTTTCCAAGCAGTACGATTAGAAAATATATTGTTTTATATAGGCTCATAACATATGGTGGTTTCAAATAATAAATCCTATCATCAGTCATGTCTACAGTAGAACTGTAGATATTGATTTCGTCGAACAAATAAATATTTAATTTTCAGTTGAAAATTTATATTTTTTATTGGAAACTGATCTTTTTCAATTAAAAATTCATGTATTTCGTTAAAAATTCGTCTTTTTTGGTCGAAATTTAATTTTTGGTCAAACATTCATCATTTGTAACTATTAGATTGAAACTAACTATTAGATTGAAAATTAATTTTTCTGTTAAAAATGAAACTACTTTTATGATAATTCAACTTTTTTGTCGAAATTTAACCTTTTTGTTCAAAATCATATTTTTGTATTAATAACCCAACCGTCTTGTAGATGATTTGTCTTTTTAACTAAAAAAATTCAACAATTTCGTTAAAAAGTGATATTTTTTGTTGAAAACTGGTGATTTTTTGGTAGAAAATTATTCTTCTTTCTGGAAAATCAATATTTTCGTTGGAAATTTAACTATTTGATTCCCAATGCATATTTTTCAGATGAAAAGTCAACTACTTGGTTGAAAGTTGAACTAATTTGTTAAGACTTCATACATTTTTAAGATTCACCGCATTGATTCAAAATTTCATTAATCATTTAAGAAGGTTAATCTTTCGGGTTAAGAAGTCATCAATTGGGTTCAACTCTTTTGTTTAAAATTATTTTTGTTATGATTCATCATTGTAGTTGCAAATTAATAGCTTCTGTTGAAAATGTGACTATTTTGTTAAATATTTTGTTTTTGTTGAGAATTTTTTTGAAAACTTATAATGTAAATATTCAAAACGATTTTGAACTAAAAAGTCTAAAATTATACAATTTCAAACATTAGAATCATATGCATATAGAAATCTCCTTTTTTATTTTTTATTTCCAATGTTATATTTTTAAATTTTGCTATTGTTAGTAGAAGATAAAAAATCATTTTAAGTTAGAAAATATTTGACCAGAAAATTTTAAGAATTAGTAATAATTCTATCGGAAGTGCCAAAAATTTTATTGTTTAAAATTAAAATTTATTCTTTAATTTTGAATGGTTACAATTTTAAAGTTTTAAATGTTCACACTAGAAGCTACATTTTCATTTTTTCTTTTTCATAAGTTTTAATTTTGCAATTCGATTTTAAATAGATACATTTTTGAAATTATAATTAAAATCTTGAAAATGATCAATTTTTAGAGAATTTAAATTTACTTAAATAAATTTAAATTTCACAGGGTTTGAGTATAAAAAAGTTTTAATATCACAATTTTAAGCGAAAATTTTTTCAATTTTAAATGAAATTCGGATTCGATTAACTTTTAGTGGCCTGTAGTAGATTTTTTTTATTTTGAATATTTCCCTTTTTAATTTAAACGTTATATTTCGAATTTTTTTTCAAAATATTTTAATTTTGAAGGTTTATGATTGAAAATTTGTCCATTTTGAATCATGAAAATGATGGCGAATTTATTTTTGGATTTTATAGAAATCTGGCTGACCAATTTAAATGTTAAATGATAAGTTTTTAATGTGAAAACGATTTAAAATTCTAGAATTTAAACAGCTTTAACTTGGAACATTCAATTCAGTTTTCAATTTTAAACTGTCAAATTTCAAATACTTAGAATTAAACATTATTTCAACTGAAAAGTTTAATATGTTTAATTAGTCAATTTTGAACGCTTTCAAATAGAAATAATACAATTTCAATTCCTTTGAGTTTTAAACGATCCCATTTTCAAAATTCGTATGTGAAAATATTTCAATTCTTTCCGTTTTGAAATTTTTCTATTTTCGAAATTTTAATCCGAAAAAATTAAATTCTGAGATTCTTAATTTCAAAATAAAGTTGTTGAATATTGAAAGCTTTGAATTAGAAATGATGCAACTTTTTTCTTTTACAACTTTTCAATTTCAAATACTTTCAATGCAAGTTCAATCCCTAGCCATTTCTTTCGAAATATTGTTTTTCAACAGTTTACCTAATATAAAATATTTTGAAGTGAACCGTTTTAAATCCAAAATAGTCTAAAAAATATGTATATATATATATATATATATTTAAAATTTGTCGCTTTAAATTCAAAATGATTAATTATAACTCATTGTTTCAAAAAGAGAACAAAACATTTCCTTTGGCAAACATTCCAGGCATAATACGTCCACGAGGTTACAATTCGCAAGGTAAATTAATTGGCAACTTTAATTTCCTGCGACTAATTGCCTCCGGGCTGGTGGGCAGAGGAAAAGTTTCCATTGCAAGGCTTCGAAAAAGAAACAAAATAAAACTTTGCGCGTGCTTCTGCTTTTAATTTAACACTCGTTTCCACATCTCGTTCGCTTTGACACATTTGTGAAAATATTGCAGCTAAACCCGAAATAAATCAACGCCAAGCACTCTTTGTCAATCAGAATACTGTTTAAAAACAATAATTTTGGAAGTTTAAATTAAAAATTTCAAATTATCTGATAAATTATTGTTAATAATATACACTGAACTCCTGATATAAGAATCCCTGGTTGACGCTATTTCTAGAATTGATGTTCTGGGCTGTTTCGCGATGAGAGGTCTGAGATATGCGGTGCACAGCAAAAACGGAGGGTTCGGTAATGGTGCGGCTTAAGTGAAAGTTGGTATAATTTAAAACAGACTCCAATATAACTCTTTTTGAGGATTCCTTTTTAGTTCGTTGATGTCCGATAGATAGCTATTCACATTTTCAACCGCGCATGTGCCGAACAGCGCAAGCCTACGTGAAATTAATAAATACTATGAACAATCATACAGAAAAATGTTAACAAATCTTTTTTATTATTGTTAAAACAAAACTAAATTGTATGATAGAAATTCCCAAATTACTAAAAAAATGTAATATTAACGTGGTATTTCAAGTGTGTATTATATCATTTTCAATAGTACTGCGCTTTTTTGATACATGTGCAGTTAAAAACTATGATCTTTATTCGTTTGCAAGGTATATCCAAAATATTTAAATTCCTTTACTTCTTCTAACTTTACTACCTTCCATCTTCCAGTCCATTCATTCTTTCTTCCCCCTCCTTTTTTAAACCTCATTATCTTTGTCTTTTCTACATTTAAATTCAACTTTTTCCCCATCCCTTTCTCTTCATCTCTTCTTCTCGGTCTGAGATCAATATATTAAATAAAAGTGAGTTCATAGTGTACCACTCATAAGGTACCACACTACTTTTTATAATAATAATAATAATAATGATAGTGTGGTAGCGAAATATTAAGAACAAAGTTATTTCCAATATTATGAAATCATGTAGCATTAAAATTTTCTTTTTTATCAATGATGTACAAAAAAATGAAAAAAGATAAGAAAAGGGATTAAGAAGTTACATAAGACAAAAAAACATTAATCGCAGCAAGGTCCTTTCAGAGCGCAGAAAGATATAGTCGAGGTTTTTTTAATTTTAAAAAGAAGACACTGTGCCACAGGGATTTGCATAGTGAAATTTATTAAATGTTAACGCGATTAAATTCATTTTAATGTAAAACTTTGTGATAATAAACCTGAGATGATAAAGTAAAAAAAAAAAAAAGATGAGAAAATTTATTGCAGAAAAAGAGTTTAAGGGGAAAAAAGTACACTGAAAAGGAATACATGTGAATAATTCAAATTTTGTTGTAATTTATTTTGTGAAAAAAATGAAGTATGCGTGGAATTTAAAAATCGCGAAAATAATAACAGTGTAAAGTTGTGGGGAATTTTGACGAAGGAACGATTGGTATGTAAAGCATGAAGCGCAGAGAGCTTGTGCAAAGCCCAGCATGCCAAAACCAATAATGTTCCATGTGTCAGGTTTAGAACCTTATATTAAAAAATTCCGAACATTCGACGTTATAGATATTTCCCTTAAATGTTACAGCCAATTTTCAGAGCACAATAAATAACAATTTTTTACTGCTGGACTCAATTTTCAAGATGAATGGATTTGAAATGTTTTTATAATTTGAACTGCCTGATTATAAAATTAAAATATCTGCTTCAATTTATTGTACTACACAATATAATTAATAATCATAAATTAAAATAACATCGAATTCATACAATTTATTAGGTATTTTATCTTTAATCAGATTTCGGTAATCTGTAAAATTAATTTAAATACAAGATTTTATCCCGGCATAAATTAGAATCAAAGGAAAAAATATTCACCTATATGATTATGAGCATAATTTAAAATGAGGTGGTTTCGAAATTTTTTTAATAGTTCAATTTGAAATAATTACAATTAAAAACTTTTTAATTTTAAAGACGTATAAATAAAAATTCTTGAATTTAGATCATTTTCAAGATCAAAAGTCAAGATTCCAATTCTACAGCTTTCAAAACTGAAGATATTTCGAATGCAAATCGTTAAACTTACAGAATTTCTCAATTGTAAAACCTAAAAATGACCCTAATTTTTAAGTTAAATTGTCAAAATAAAAAATCTTCAATTTTAAAGATTTACAATTCAACGTTCTACAGTTTTAGAGAGTTTCAATTAAAAACTCTTGAATTCAAATTATGCACAAATAATAATTCGGAAATTTGGACGATTATGGATTTTAAAAGTCAAGTTTTCAATTCTAGATCTTCTAAATTAAAGAACTTTCGAATGTAAATCATCAAAATTACAGACATTTTTAAATTTTAAATTGTCAAAATTACAATTTAAATTCAGATATTTAGCAGTATTAAAATTGGTATTTGACACTAGCAAAAGTAACTTTATTGCCAAATATCAACCAAAAGTTGTATTTTTAAAACATGTGAAAAATAAACATTTTAAAATATTTTCATGTGCATTATTTAAATTAAAATAATTATTTTCGGATATGAAAATCTCTCTTGAGGACATAAAAATTGCTCAAAAATCGGTGTTTTGAGGTTTGGCATTTGGTTACTACTAAGTTGAAGTTGATTTTCGTTGTTCAAAAGCGCTTACAATCTCGAAGTACTTTGTTAGTTTCATTTTCTTTAAACAATAATTGGACTATTTTCAAATCTACTGACTAAAATGTTTAAATAATTGTTTCTGTAAAATAAGTTAATTAAGAAAACCAAAAATTCGTAAACGCTCGTTGTTTTCAAATTTTCGAAGATTGAAAATTCTGAACTTTTGAAATAATTGATTTACCATTTATTCAGTAACTTTACGATTAATGTCATTTTTCCGGTAATAACATGAAATTAAACAAATATTTCAAACTCCAAATTTAACGGTATTGAGTAATCATATGCAATACCAGGGTTGCTACAAAATTCAAACTTTGCCGACTTTTCCAACAAATTTTATTTGTTTATTTTCCCCGACCATTACAAATTTTTCTTTCAGATATGAAAACAACCTTACACCTGGGAGATCAATAATGTTGATGTAAAAGAAAACATTGTTCATAAATATTAGAATTTAAACACTTTTAGTGACAACAGTCAAACCGAGTTTTATATGAGAGGTCATCCACAAATCACGTAAGACGTAAACAATACATGAATTTTCAATCAAAAATGTTTGAGTTTTTACCTCAAAAAGATCAATTTTCAACCCAAAATGAAAAAATAAAATTTTCATTCAACAAAATTGATTTAAATTAAGAAAATGGGAATTTTGAATAAAATAGTTACATTTTCAACCAAAGTGATAATAAAAGAATTAATTCCCTAAATAATTGGTATTTGCGCAAAAAAGAATTTTTATTTTAAATCAAAAACAGTAGAAATAAACCAAAAAGTACGAATTTTCAACAAAAAAGTTGAGCTTTCATGAAAAAAACACGAATTTTGGAATTTTTGTCCAAAAATACATTGCAAAATTTTTTTCACTCTGGAGGGTAAGAAACCCCCCCAAAAGTATCAATTTTCGGTGAAAGAAAATCCGTAATTTTTTTCGAAACTAAAATAGAAATACGTACCACCAGGCACTTCAAAATCCCATTTAATTAACATAGGGAAATTTTCGAAAAATTGAATTCATACTTCAGAGTATGATGGAAAAGTGCCAAGTTTTTTAGGGATTCAATAGCAGTATCTCCGAAATAAAACCATAAACTCAAGTCCTCCTTTCCGTCGATGAAAATGTAGTTTTTTAATTTTGGGGTCATATTAGGGGCGCTGAGAGGGGGGGGGGGTAACAATAAAAGTTATTTGTATGAAACTTGGCCCGTTTTAATCAAACCCTGAAGTATGAGTACTATTTTTCAAAAATACAAAATATTCTTATGTTTATTAAATGAGATTTTGAAGTGCCCGGTGGCACGGGTTAATAAACTAATTTCGAGAAAAAAATTACGGGATTGCTTTTTTTGGACCACCCTAAGGTACATATAACTGAAGCAGGTAGGGTTTTGTTAGAAAACAATTTTTGAATAAAATTGGCGTATCAGAATTTTAATTAAAATTAAATTGACTAGCAAATAAAAAAAAATTGTCCTGATCCAATTTCAG
>NC_046664.1:34159803-34166187 GCF_010883055.1 Belonocnema kinseyi | reverse complement strand
CATATCAGTAACATTTCATGGAATATCTATAGTCAATTTCTGCTATATACACAGACCAACCCCTAAAGGACGATATTTCGTTTCAAAAGAAAAATTTCTAAAGTGTATCGATTTTGAATTCAGATGGCAAAATTTGAAAAGCTTACCCATTTTAAAAATATAAATTTTTTTTTAAACTCATGAATATAAAAAGTAAAAAGTTGTGATTTCTATAATAATAAAGAAAGGGTTTTTGGAATTATGAACAAAAAACACTTATTTGTCAAGTGTAACTTACAAAAAAAATTGATTTGTAAATTGCGTATTCAATCTTAATTCCTCATTTTATTCTTTAATTGATGCTCATTCACTACATTTTTATGGTAATTATCACATTTACGAATCAGACGTAGATGAATTTATTTTGTTAATTAAACAATTTACTAAATATAGGATGGTCGCAAAACTTCATTTTAAAAATTCCCTCACTTTTCCCTGACTAATTTTTCATTCACCCTGATCATAAACATTTGAAGAACAAAATTTTAATCCTGTAACATTTTTAATGGAGAATCCTTTTTTTATAAATAAAAAACAACCATTGAATATTCAAATGTATATATTTTTAATTAATTATTCCTTATGCTGCCATAACCTAGTTTAATTTAAAAAAAGTAAAAAAATTCCTAATGTACTTTTTAATTGAAAACAATTCAAAAGAATGCAAATGATTTTTCTTTGCGCTCGATAATGTATTTACCTCGCGCTACGCGCCGGGTCATTGCACACCCCCAAATTTTTCCACCATAGGACTTTTAAACTTAATGTTCAAACCGTAGGCAACTGAAATTTAGTGATTACAAATTCTCTTTTGTGGAAGCTCTTTAGGCTTTAACGAACATATTCTCATCACCTGTCTCGTGAGAAAAGGTTAACAGCAATTTTTCAGATATAATTTGAAAACAAGTGTGTTACTAAACATTTTTTTGTACCTTGTGTCTTTTTGTCCACAAATTTAATTTGTTTATTTGTAATGTCATTTTTCACGATTAAAACAAAAACTACGAGTCTTATCAAAAAATGATTAACAAAAAATTTTTTCTGACTAAGGGGTTTCAAAACGTGAAAATGTGAAAATTGTGAACTATATGTATATCGTACTATTGTATAGACACGCGTAAAACGATTCGAGAACTTTGATATAATATAAATCGAATTCTGCTTTGCGTACGTTGTGTTGTGCTTTTTAAATGTACATCATTTCCGACTTGGCAAGGATATGCTTTTATCAGGGATTTCTTGAGAGCTTTCAGGAAAATGGATGCAGTGGTTGGAGTTGCAGCAACGGATTCTGAGGATACGAATGAGGATTTTCAGGAATGGGTCTAGAAAAGAAAAGATCTCATAGGACGAACAAATTTATGAAAATTTACTTTAGTTCGAACAGTAAAAATGAGTAAAATATTTTTTAATCAAATCTAGAGAGAATTATAGACTCATAAGTGTTTTTCAAATAAAAGCAAAGATTTATTATAGGCACTTTTATGGACGAAGGAGATAAATTTACAACAAAATAGTTAAAGTTGTAACTAAAAAATGTAAGTTTTGAACTAAAAGTGGAATTGTTAAAATTTCAATTTAAAAAATTAATTTTCAACAAAGAGAAAACGAATTTTTGACTAAAATAGATCAGTTTTTAAATGAAAATTTAACTATGCCGATTGAAGATTTAGCATTTTAATTACAAAGTTATCTCTTTGATATAAAAACCCAGTCATTTTTGTTTGAAACTTTACCTGCTTTTTATTAAAAATTAAAACCTTTTCCGATTGAAATGTTAACTACTTCTTTTTTCATTGAGAATTCATCTTTCTTGATGAAAATTTCACTATGATGTTAAAATTCTTCTTTTGTTCTTATTAAATATTCCTTTTTTTAAATGAAAATTTAACTGGTGGCAAATGACCTTTTTTAGTTTAAAATGCAACTCTATGGTTTAAAATGAGTTTTTTTGTTAAATTCAACTGCGTTTTTGTTATTTGGAATACAAATATTTTCGTTAAAAATTATCTTTTTCGGATGAAAATTCAGCTACTTGGTAGAAAGTTAAACTCGCTTGTTAAAACTTCATTTTTTTGGTTGACGATTCATAATAATTATGAAAATACAACCATAATTATTGTAGTTGAAAATTCATCTACTCGAGCGGAAATTCAACTCGTTTGTCGAAAATTCACTTTTTTGAAGAAAATGAAATTTTGTAACTGGAAATTAAACTATTCCGTTTGTAGATTCAACGCTTTAGTTGAAAATTCACCTTTGTTTAAAAATCCAACTATTTTTTTGAGATTTAATTTTTATTTTTACAATTCAACTTTTTTGTAGAAAATTCGCCTTTTTAGTAGCAATGTTATATTTCTTGGTTCAAAATGCAACTGCTTGGTTGATTATTAGTCTATTTTTGATTGAAAATTAAAATATTTTTTATTGATATATCAACTATTAGATTTTTATTTAAGAATTCATCTTTTTGGTTGAAGCATAATTTTTCCGATTGAAAATTGAACTATTTTATTGAAAATTCTTATTTTTAACTGCAAATGTAACTATTCCATTTTTGGTTGAAAATTGATATTTTTCCTTTAAAAATTTGGCTTTTTTAGTAGAAAACGATCTTTTTAATGTAAGTTGAATTTTTTCGACACAAATTTATTTTGATATTTGAAAATTTCACAGCTTTGTTGAAAATTCTTCTTTTATGGTTGAAAATTAACTTCTTTATTTTAACTTCTTCATCAACTTCTTGTTTGTAATTCTACTGTTTTTTTGGTTCTGATCATTTTGATCTGAAGTTAATAATCAGAATGATATACAACGGTTTCAAATCTCAGGGTTTACTGTGAGAAATAAAGTTTCAATGTATGATTTGAGATTTGAAAAAAATAGTTGCTCACCAGTAGCAGATATTAGAAGTGATATCTTTTCATAGAATAATCATTAAGACCATACCTGAAACAAAGAGACATAACACGTTAAATGAATGTGATTTTCATTTTTTAAATCAAATTCTCCAGATTTTCTAATCTTATATTAAACGCCTCTAAAATTTTAATATCAATGCTTGTAGAATGTGGAACAAGTACAAATGATTCGAGATAGGTACTTCAAAAAAATTTGAAAGGTGATTTTCAAAAAGAATAAAAAAAAAGAGGGGATTGCGCGGCTAGATGGCAGATTTGGGAAATGCAGAAGTTTTATATCCAGAGGCAAATGAGACAGCTGAGATGAAATCAGTATTCTTATCTGGATGCCTCCGATCGCAAGTTCTTCCATTGCGATGGCGTTCTTTAGTAAGTAAATACACACTCAAAGGAAGACGCTGAAATTGAAATGCTCAAGGGATTTATCTAAAGGTATCATCGACGCAAAAGCTGGAATCCCTTCACCTTACTTGAAAAACAGAATTTAAGGAACTGGAATGTAATCAGGACTGTGCAAAAATTCCTTTCGGAAATAAACTGCATATCTTTGCAACCATTAGAATCGCTTATCTATAATACGAATAAGAATAAATGTGAAAAATGTTAAAGAAAATTCTCATATCGAAAATACAAAGCGCCGTTCATAAATTACAAGTTATGTCCAGAAAGTATCCGACCTTGTAGTGTACAAGAAGTAAGAGTTGATTCTGATCAATGGAGATGATATTTCCTTCAAAGTAATCCACTTTGGAAGCAACAACCTTCTTCCAGCGTTCCTCCCACTTTCGCAAGCACTCCTTAAATTCACCTTTCGGAATAGCTAAGAGTTGATTCGTCGAATTCTGCTTTATTTCCACTAAGTCTTGAAATCGTTTTCCTTTTAAAGGATACTTCAATTTAGGAAAGAGCCAGAAATCACAGGGAACCAGGACAGGGCACTATAGCGGCTGTCCAAATTATGTAAAGCCATGTTTCACCACAGATTGATGAATAAACTGCCATGAATGGGCTAACTTTAGTTAGTTTTCCACAAATCAGGCTGTTTTCTTCGAAGTGACCCCACCCCCTCCATGACAAATATCTGGGTTTGACAATAGCAGAATAAGGTAAAAAGTTAGACCACAAGGTCGGATACATTCCGGGAAAACCTCCTACGTGACCATTTTGAGACAGGGAGGCGGTACCGCTAAAAAATACGGTTAGTAATACAAGAAGGGAAGGGTTGTCAGTGTAAGTTACGTTACGAACTTTTCGCTTAAATGTGAATTGAATTAATAGATACTAATAAGAAAAATCAACTATTCTTGAGTTAAAGTTTTGACAGAGAACTTTATTGCTGGCACCGGCAAAAAACTTCTCTGCTGGTACATTATTACAAAACGTTATTGTACATTATTAGATTTCCATTATAGCCGGAAAGGTGTGCCTTCTCGGCCCGTTAGAAAGAGGTAAGGACTTAATCAACATTATGTCTGTGACCAGTCATAGAGGTGACTCCTAGCCTACAGGAGACCTTGGAAAGGGGAAGGGATTTTCCCAACATTAATTCTGTAACCAGTCACAGGGGTTCTTTCCCGCCATTACGAGATGTTGGGGAAAGGGGTAGGGGTTCGAACAACATTATTTTTGTGACAGGCCGAAAAGGTGCCTTCCCGCCCCCACAAGACATTTGAAAGGGGAAGGGCTTTTACCAACATGATTATGGTGATTGGTCAAACGGGTGACCACCTGCTCCCCACGAGACCTTAGGAAGGGGTTTGACCGACATTCTTTGTGACCGGTCAAGGGGGTGCCTTCCCGTCACCACGAGACCTTGGAAATGGGGAGGGGTTTCAACATTATTTCTGTGACCGGTCAAAGGAGTGCCTTCCGAAAGGTCTGCAATTATGTTGTTTATTCGGAATTTTTTTCGTTTGGTTAAACATTCTACTTTTTAGCTAAAAGTGTAATTATTTTGATGAAAATAAAATTAATTTGTTTGCATATTAGTTTTTGGGATACAGATTCATCTTTTGGTTGAAAATTGAATCACTTGGTTGAAAATATATATTTTTTAGGTGACAGTTCAATTGTTAAGTTGAGAACTCCATATTTTGTTGAAAACTCGTATTTTTTGGTAGAAAATAAATCTTCTTGGATAACAATTTCTTTAGGGAAATTCAACTATTTGGCTAAATCTTAAACTCCTCTGTTGAGAATTAATTTTTTTAAGATTCATCATTTGAATAGAAAATTCATCTCGTTTTTTTGAAAATACAACTATTTGATTGAAAATGTAATTTTCTGTTGAAGATTCATTTCTATACTTATTTGTTGAAAAATTGTTAAATTTTTTGTTGAAAATTCATCTTTGGTATCAGAAAATAATCTTCTTGGTTGAATGTATATTGTCTAAAATTCTTCTTGATTGAAAATGCAACTTTTTGTTCAAAAATTATTCTTTTTTGATTGCACATTCAACTACTTGGTTCATAAGTTGAACTACTTTGCTAAAAATTGTAAATTTTTTAAGTCCTTTCGGACTGAAAACTCATCTTTATTAGTTGAAAATGAATTTTTTAAATTTAAAAGTCTTTGACAATTCGCCTCTTTTTCTTGAAAGTTCAAATATTTTATCAAAAGAAATTGTTTGGAGGAAAACACAATTTACTTTTTTTCTTCGGAAATACACAAAAATACCATATTTCTATAGTTTTTATTGAAAAATAGTCTATCACCCTTAACCGCCGATGCCTAAACCATACATCACTACATAAATCTGTACATTTTAGAAAATCGATTTTTTGAAGAAAAAAAAATGACTCACTGTATTTCAAAAAAAATAACGTGAAGAAAGTTTTTTTTACGTTTATTTTCGTTCCTTTCTTATAAATTATAATTACCTCATAATTTGAACATTATGTCTTCGTAGCCTCATTCTCTTTTGATACTTTTTTAGACTGAGTTTATTTTTGAGCAAAATATTTTTGATTTATCGAAATAATCGACAAATATCCAAAAATTTCTCTTAATTTCAACCGAATCCCTGACTTCAATATTGTTAATTATTCTTGACTAGCATCAGCGAATTTTTTTAGTTCATTAGAAGGTCACACCGTCAAAAATAATCCTTTGGTAATATAGTTAATGGACGGCCTTTAAGGCTACTTTGAAACAAGACTTTGAAGCTTCCGGAACCTAAACTTTGACAGAACTAATAAAATAAAAGTGTGCAATATTTAATAATGTGCGATGATAACTTGATAGTAGGTTATTGAAATTTGAGAATAGAGTCACTTTGAGCGTGTTACCACATGTGATTTTGATTTATGTGGATGATTACAAAATAACTATGCCTGATAAAGCATTCATGTGTAATGAACTCACGCACCTATATAATTTCACTAACACAAAGAGAGATTTGATGTTGTGATAATTTGTCATA
>NC_046664.1:34156518-34159703 GCF_010883055.1 Belonocnema kinseyi | reverse complement strand
TGAAAAATCTCTATCCCATCCACACACTACTCCTTTCCCCTGCCGAGTGAGTCACGTCTACCCCGAAAGGGAAATGGCTTAATGGTGTAATAATAATAATAACTAAGAATATAATAATAAGCATTGATTTATATGTTCATCTAACTTCTAACACTTTTTTGGTCACCTATTTATCACCTACAATTGAAAAAAATTACATTTTTACTTTCTTTGAGGAGAATAGGTTAGTCAGGAAACATCAGGGAAAAGTTAGGGAATTTTTTTAATGAAGTTTTGCGGTCACCATGGAATTAAAGAAATTTTGTTTACAAATGTTTGATAGATTCCAGATCTTTTTCTTGTTCTTTTTCTGTTATAGAGGCTTTCGGCATGGGCAGTTTCTCAAGTAATTATGTGAATTATTTGACCGTACGTTTACTACCAAGCCAAACACATTGCGCGACGTGTGAACGGACCGTGTTATTGCAAGATTAATGTTTATGCCGGTGAGGCTTTCTGGTGCGTATTAATTACCTTGTCCTAATCGCACCAGTAATTACATGCCATGCAGCAAGAGTAGCCTCAATGCGTCTCCCGAATTCGCGCAGTCATGACGGAGCACTTAGGTCCTGTCAAGAATTTGGTGGATAAAATGAGAAATCACTGATTCCAGTTTCTCAAAAAAAACAATAAAGAAGTAAAATTTGATCCATAATTAAATCTCTACTAAGGCGAAGGGGGTGAATCAAATCTTGCGAGTACAAAGTTAATTATTTAACTTAAGAAAGAATTAACTTTTTAAAGACATGCGAAAATAAATTAACCTGTATTTTTACTAATATAATATTATTTTAATAATCATCTTTTACACCAAAAGGAGGAGGTACCTACACACCAGAAGCGTGGTGCGATCTTGTAGACCGCATGTCCATATGTCCGAACCGTGGCCGTGCGGTCGAACATACCGCGCCTATAAGCTTTTAAATGATATTACTCATCAGTTACACGCAGGATCACACGGTTACCAAATGTCTCGGCGAATACACTACTAAAACTGAAGCTACTAATAACAGCAGTCACGAGGACGGCCAGTGGGTTGGGGGAGACCCACATATCAGAATTATATTGCGGTCAGTGAGACCGCACGTCTATACTTAAGGGTTGATGAAGAGCTTTATTGAGCCATAATAATTATGATAGCATTAAAGACAAATCACGCCACTATTGACACTTTTTGATATTTCTTTTAGCGAAGCAACTGTCTCGTTGCTATTTAAACAAATGTGATTAATGTTATTATTTTATAAGATTGCTCGCTAATGCTACTATTTTCCAATTTGTCTTTAAACATGTTTTAAACATTTTTCTCCAGATTAGTAAAAATAACATATCTGCCATCTCAGAAATAAAAATTTCATAAGATTTCACAGATTTCAGTAGATTGCAATGGGGGTTAAAGGATTTTACGTTAAAAGTTTTCAACTGATTTCAGGGATTTTAAGGGATTTTAAAGGGTTTCAAAGCTTTCACCTTATTTTAAAAGATTCCAAGGGATTCAACGAATTTCTAAGATTTCAAAAGATATCAAGAAGTTTCATCTGATTTCGAAGTTTTAAGAGAAATAATAAAAATTCCATAAGAATATAAGGAATTCCTTTAAATTTAAAGGGATTAAGAATCATTAGGGAATAGTTCAGAGATTTTACTGATGTTTTAAAATATTTCAAGGGGTCTTATCAAAATATATGGGATTTTACGATATTCTAGAGGATTTCAAAGACTTCATCATTTCTTAAAGAATTTTCAAAGATATTTATTAAATCTATTAAAAATACTTTAACATGTGTCACGGATTTGTACTTAATTTTTGCGGGCTTACAAAGAATTAATTTTTAAATTTCAAGGGATTTAACGAGTTTTCATCATTTGTCATGGGTTTCAAAGAATTTCGTAGGGGATTTCTGTTACTGAACGGTTATTTGAACGATTATTGAACGATTGTAGGATTTCTAGAGAATTTTAGGATATAAATTAACTAAAATGAAATTTGAAGAAACTTCTTCGAATTTCTAAAGAGTCTAAAAAAATTGTTTAGCGATTTCACAAGATTTAAATTAATTAAAAAATTTGCAGAGCATTTGAAAGTATTTCAGTAAAACAGTTGATTGCTGAATCAAGAAAGATTAATTTTTAATGAAACAGTTGCATTTTTAGCTGAAAAAGAAGATCTTTTCACCCAGACGAGTATTTTTCTGAAAATGAAATACTTACATTTTTAACCAGATGAATTAAAAAAAAAATTTAATAATGTAGTTCAAATTTCAACCAAGTAGTTGAATTTTTTAACAAAAAAGACGACTATTTGACAAAATAGTTCAATTTTCTATGAAAAAAATTAATTTTCCAGCAAGAACATTAATTTTGCAGTAAGAACATTAATGTTCTGCCAATAAACACGAGTTTTCAAACAAATGCATTAATTTTTAACAAAATTGTTAAATTTTAAAGCCAAAAGGTAGAATTATCTACAAAGTGGTTGAATTTTCAACCCAAAAATAAGATTTTTTTAACAAAAAAGTTAATTTTCTATCAAAAAGTTTAATTTTTATAACAATAGTTTAAATTGTAAGAAAAAGTTTATTTTCAACGTTAATGTTCTACTGATAATTTAAATTTTCATTAAAAAAGTTCAATTTTTAAGTGAATGGTTCAATTGAAAATATGTATATCCATTTTTAACATAACATTTATTTTTCAACCCAAAAAAATTGATTTGATAAAATTTGAATATTAAAGTTTCCTACAAAGAGATAAATCTACAACGAAAAAATGAATTTTTAATAAAGCAGTTCAAGTTTCCACCAAGTAAATGAATTTCTGACCGAAAGAGATTACTTTTTAACAGAATAGTTGCATTTTCAACAAACTAAACGAGATGAATTCCGAACCAAAAAATATACAATAATAGAGTAGACTTTTTCATGAAAAGTAGTTGATTTATCTTGTCGGGTTCTATTAATTTAGTTCGCATTGATGAGAAAAACCGATAAAAGGGTGAGAAAGTGTACGTTTTTTAAATACAGAGAAAAAATAAGAATTCGTAATTAAAAAATGAATCATCAGAAAACGTAATAAATGTGATTTATTTAGTTAGTTCGTAATGTTACTTCACTGACCCCCTCCCCCTAAAATTGGTGACGTAGTTA
>NC_046664.1:34150682-34156418 GCF_010883055.1 Belonocnema kinseyi | reverse complement strand
TTTGTCATTAAAAGTTCCAGTCCTTTCCGAGGATATTTTGTAGTTTGTATTATTCATTGTTTAGATTATACGCCCAACTAACACCTTTATGCAATAAGTTTAGTTGTTAATAATAAATCCTTTTGAAAATTGCATTTTCAGCCAAGCAGTTGAATTTTCAAACATAAAATATTTCTTAACAAAAGAGATGAATTTTAACCCAAAATGATGAAGTTTCAACAACAAAAAAGAATTGCTAACCAAGCAGTTGCATTAATACCCCAATATTTAACCTTCTAACCAATAAACTTTTCAACCAAAGAGACTTATTTTTCGAAGAAAGTTTCATTTTCAACAAGAAAGTAGATTTTCTATCCAAAAAGACGATTTTTCAAATTAACGGTTGAATGTTAAACCAAAAAAGATCATTTTATAAAAATAGTTGAATTTTCAGCTTTAAAATATGCATTTTCGAACAATTGGCGGAATTTTCAAAAACCAAATATAATTCAACCAAAAACAGTTGAATTTTCAAGTAAGAAAAAAAAGTTTTTTTGAAGCCAGTTCAACTTTTAAGCCGAAACTGTGAATTTTTAAAAAAATTTCACGTTCTACCAAAAAATATCACTTTTATATCACAAAATATGAATGTTCTATCAAAAAACTACTTTTCAATCAGCTGAATTAAACGAAAAAATAAGTTTTAACCAAAAAGTTAAGTCCTTAACCACATAGATGGATTTTCAATCAAGAAATATGAATTTTAAACGAAATAGTTAAGTTTTTAACCAAAAAGTTATTTCGTGAAACAAAAATGGAATCGTCAAATTATATTTTAACAAAATAATTATCGATAAAAAACGATGATTTAAACAGTTTTCAACGAAAGAGACGAATTTTTCACCAAATAGTTAAATCCCCGACAAAGGGATAAATTTTGCAACAAACAAAATTAATTTTCAAATCAAGAAAACGGATTTTCAACAAAGTAGATGAATCTTCTTCGCAAAAATTACATTTTCAGATAAACAGATTAATTTTTAACCAAAATTCAAAAACTAATTTTTATGCAAAAAATTACATTTCCACCAAGGAAATTAAAGTTCTATGAAAAAAGATCAATTTTTACAAAACTGTAAAATTTTGAAGTCAAAAAGACGAATTATTTACAAAACAGTTGAATTTTCAACCCCATAAAATGATTTTTCAACAAAAAAGATAATTTTCTACCATATATTAAAATTTTCATATAAATATTTTAATTTTTAACCAGAAACATGAATAGTGATTAAAAAGATAATTTGTAACCAAATTTTTTAATTTTCAAGACAAGAAGATAAACTTTAAAAAGCAGTTTAACTTTAAACGAAGTGATTCATATTTCAGCAAAAAAAAAGATTTATTTAACCAAAAAAGACGAATTTTGAACTAAAATTATGAATATTAAGCAAAGAATTAGTTTAAAACAAAAGAGTTCAACATTGAACCCCAAACTTTTTTTTAATAAAAGAAACGACGAAACTTTAAAAAAATGCAACAAAGCAGACCAACTTCTAACCAA
The DNA here is from genome assembly GCF_010883055.1 of Belonocnema kinseyi. NCBI lineage: Eukaryota > Metazoa > Arthropoda > Insecta > Hymenoptera > Cynipidae > Belonocnema > Belonocnema kinseyi. The sequence goes on along the minus strand of NC_046664.1, from coordinate 34,154,878 downwards.
GTATTTGAATTTTAGACTGAAAAGATGACTTTTTAACAAAATAGTTCCATTTTCAAGAATATAATTAAATTTCAAACTATATAGTCCAACGTGAAACCAAACTTTAAGCTATATTAAAAATTCTAAGAAATTCTCTACAACCGGATGAATATGACTTCAAATCTCTTGAAATCAATACCTTTTTGGAAATTCCTTGCCATTTTTTAACCGTTTAAAACTCTCTGGAATATAGAAAGATTAATAAAATCTTTAAAATCCTTTGAAATACCTCAAAATGTTTTATTCTATTATAAATTTCTTGGAATCTTTTAAAATACCCTGAAAATCAACAATAAAATCAAAAAATTTCCGAAATAGATATAAACCCCAATTCAATTGTGGTTAACCCTGAGTTTTCCCTGATTTCGAGTTTTTTCTGAACTACAAACACAGCAAATCAAAGATTTTTTTTCAAATCCAGGTTGAAGCGGATATTCATTGATAAGTTAAAGGTTGCAGTTCAGAACTCCATAATCTGACCGCAAGCTCGACTGCGGATTCCGATATATAGAACGATATCTTCAGTTTAAATAAGAAACAATATCTTACTCCCGAATAAGATGAATTTCTGCATATGGTGAAAAAAAAAATTTGCTCTAAAAACCGTAGCCAATTCTGAGTAAATTGCCCAAGAATATTGAGTTTACTATTTCACAGGTTTTCGAAAATCGGTTTTCGGTACCGATTAAAAATCGAATTTCCATTTTCCACATGGATAAAAACTTGCTTGATCCGAGAAAATCACAATTTATTGCAACAAGGGTTGTTTCGCTAAAAGGCAAATGAAATTAAAAAAATATAATTTTAATAAACAATAATAATGTCAAAAAAGATGGTTGCTGAAGGTAAGAACAAAAGCATAGATTGAAAGAAATGGTTTGCTGTTCCAGTGGAAAGTTGTCTTTAATTTCAAATGATTTTCTTCATTTTGAAGTTATTTTTTGTTCAATGAAAAAAATTAGGTTTAAAATGGTTTCTTTAATTAAAATCCTAAGTGTACACTAAAATTGTAAATTGTAACTAAGAAACCACCTTCCGGAATAGAACAAAAATTATTACTTTTGTTTATTACGACATGAAAAAATAAGAATTATAACAAATACTTTTCACACAACTTGCATTTGCCTTTTTAAGAATTTTCTATGCAATTTACAAAATTTATGTGGAGTCACGTTCCTCCTTTCGGTTATAATAGTTCTTAAGCGTCGTAAATCATGATTTGGAATATTTGGAGAAAGAGTTTTTAAAAAGTGTAACCATGTGCGTATCGGCTTATAGAAAATTCATAACTTTTTAGGTCGAACTGCCGTTATGTTTTATACTAAGCTATAAAGATTTAACTTTTTTATAGCACATGTAAAACATGATAAATCTCAGGGTCCTAAAATTCTATTATTTTGCAAAACGCTAAACCACTAAAAACATTGTTTATATCATGTTTCTATAATACTAAATATTGCGTTATACATTAAACAAGGTTGAATAATAAAATTTTTGCTTTCCCTGTACACAAATTGGAAATTATGTGCATACCAGTACATTGTAAAAGGAATAAAAATCAAGAAACAAAATTCCCGTTCATTTTTCGGTTTGCAAACACCTTTCAGTCATTGAAATGAAAGAATTCGAATTCTTAAAACTGAAAAAATTTTAATTAGAAATAAAGTACAAAAAGTGGTAATGTTTTGAATTTTAAACTTTTAACCATTAAATATTGAAAAATGGTTTATTCCGAAATTTTTCATTAAAACGCTCAGTGATTTACACCACAGTAAACCCCAGGAATAAATTTTATCTTTCAAAAAGATAAAAACGTTGCATCACGTTTATCTAACGAAAGATAAAATTTATCTGAAAAAAGATAAAATTTATCTGAAAAAAGATAAAGTTTATCTGACGTAAATATTTTTTACATGGGTTATATGTCAGACGGCTGCGTCTATTTTCACAGAAAAAATCTCCTTTACAAATTTAAAAATCTACGCGGTATTCAATTTTAAATATTTTCACTTTGTTTCACTAATTTTAAACCCAAAAATTAATTACCTACACTTACTGAGTACACAGTCTGTGAAAATAGACGCAGCCGTCTGACATATAACCTATGTCAAAAAAATATTTATGTCAGATAAACTTGATCTTTTTTCAGATAAATTTTATCTTTTTTTCAGATAAATTTGATCTTTTTTCAGATAAATTTTATCTTCCGTTAGATAAACGTGATGCAACGTTTTTATCTTTTTTAAAGATAAAATTTATGCCTGGGGTTTACTGTGACATAAAACATATTAGCTTATAACACATTCCTATTGAATAGTTCTTAATTAAATGCAGTTGGCTATAAAATTTGTAATTTTTTAACTATTAATAATTTAACAGTTCAAAGATTTCGTAAGCAAAAATATAAATCCACATTATAATTTGCTATGCTCTAATCTAAAGTACCGCTAATTTTCCCTTTCAACTCACATTAGTAAAAATGTTAAAGTGACCAAGTTTCCCACGTCTAATTGAGGAAAAAATTAGGCATAAAAAATTTTTTGTCCGACACTGCCATACAAACTAAAAAGATACATAAGTGACATTACCGCTTAAGTCGACTTTTTATTGCCAAGTGTTAGAGAATAACCCTAAGCGTCAATGTCACTTTTGTATCTTTTTAGTTTGTGCGGCAGGACAGCGAAGCGAAATCGCTAGTTTTCGCTCCGTTGGGGAGGAGCGAAACCAAGCGATTCCACGCCTGTGCAGGACCCCCCGATCGGCGCTCTGTCCCTGGGCCCCGCTGGGGGGCTACATCCCTCATAGAATCTAATTGGCAAAATTTTTCCAATTCATACTGATACTGTAATCAGTCATTTCAAAAGAGTTCCGCTTTGTATATTTGAAAACGCGAAAAACTCGCTTTCGCTCCGCTGTTGGACAAAATAGTATGTGAACCTCGAGCAAAAACAGTCGTTCGCGCCTTGTATGAAGTTAAGCGCCGAGGCGAAGCTAAGGTGCTTAACTTCACAATATCCTATTCTTAAACTTTGTAACCAAAATGCCATCCCCTGTGAATGATAAAAATATTCAAAAGTAAAAATGGGCCTCTTTCAATTTAGAAAAACAATTAATAACCAATATTTCCTTTTTTACAACACGCTAAAAATCTTAAAAACAAAAAATCTCATATCCAATTCAGTAAAAATTGAAAGTCGAAATATCCTCCTTTCCAACTCAATAAATTGTTTTAAAAATTACTCTATTCGAATTCTGGAAACACATTAAAAATAAAAATACTACCTTCCACTCATTAAAAATAATAAAAAGAAAAAGATTTAATACCAACATTTGCTCTCTCCCAATTCAATATTAATGTGAAAAAATTATTTTTTTTCCAATTTATAAAATATTGAAAAGTAACATTTCGTCCTGTCCGATTTGATGAAAGTTTAAAATATATAAAATGTCCCTATGCCAATTAAACAAAAATTTTAAAATTAAATTTCCTCATTTCGAAACCAATAAAAATATTAAAATGTAAAGAAACTTAAGTTGCTCTTCCAATTCGGAAAAATTATATAACATAATTTCTTTCTTTTGTTTTAAAATGATAATTGTGAAATTCGAACGCATTGTAAACTGTATTATTTTATAATTTAAAAGACTAAAACTTCATTTTCCCTATGTCCCTACTTTTTCTTCCTACTTTCCTCTCACTGTCCCACCCTTATTTCTCATCATTTCTTCTCACTTTCCTTTCCCTCATTTATCCTTAACTTCCACTTCTCTTCTCCAGGTCACTTCTCCAGCCCTCAATTCTCCTAACAACCCGCTCTTACTTCCAATAATTTTTCCTTCTTCGCTCACTGCCCCTCTCTACTTTCCTCTTATTTCCCCTACCCTCCAAAACTACCCCACTCTTCCAACTCATTGAAACTACCATAGTAGCCCTCCCCTCAATACTCAAATTTACCCTTCCACATATCTAATAATTTCTTCTACTTTTCCTCCCTTCCACTCACTTCCCCTAATTTCCTTTCCCAATTTTCTCACAGTGCCCCACCCTCATTTTCATCATTTCTTCTCACTTTCCTGCCCCTCAAGAATCCTCATTTCCCTAACTCCTCTTATCCAGCTCACTTCTCCAGCCCTTAATTTTCCTCACAACCCTCCCT
>NC_046664.1:34144727-34150582 GCF_010883055.1 Belonocnema kinseyi | reverse complement strand
CCCCCACCCCGCCTCATTTCTCCTCACTAACCTGCCTCATTTATAATCATTGCTCCTTCTTTTCCTCACTTATCCTACTTTTCCTTCTCAATTTCCTCTCGATGCCCAAATCTCATTTTCTACCATTCTGTCTCACTTCCCTTCTCCTCATTTATCCTTATTTCCCCTATCTGACCATCCAAATTTCCCCTCACTTTCCCATCCATCACAGAAACTATGCATTTCTGCCTGGGACTACAAACTCGTGAGAATAGATTAATTGGTCCCATTCGGGGCTCATTTTACACAGAATTTAAAAATTTATCATAAAAAAAATTGTAGGCGCACACTTCTGACCGGTAGTGTACTTCCTGTTGTTCAATAGTGCCCTTATTTAATAACCTACATTTTTAACTCGATATCTCAATTTGCGTTAACGTAAGTTATTGCGAAAGAAAATCTCGGTAAAGTAGGAATCGGATAAGTATTACATGGCCTTAATTCTAAGTTTAGTGCAACGGAATGATGAATTCAGGATCCTTGAGCAAGACAACACTAGTCACGGAAATGGACGATTAGTCTTTGGCGAATCGCATGAAATTCTGCAGAAAAACCGTAAACTTGGCCAGCAGATCGAGTGATTCGCCAAACTTCAACGGGTTAAATAACAATCCTTTATCTAGTTTCCATTCCGTTGGCAGCTTTCGTATCGCCTCGTAAATTCCAGTGTTGTACCAGCAAACTAAGTTTCAGGAAAATTTTCTGAGATATAGTGTACGTCTACAGAAAGCATCCAATTTGATATTGAATTGCCCTAGAGCTATAGATTTCACACTGCCAGATTCAAAAAATTACTTTCCCGCCTCTACGATTGATGTAAAAAGTTCAAAATATCTTCCTGATCTATTTATTTTCCATTAAATAAAGATTAACAATATTTTACAATCATTGATATTAATGGGCACCTTTAATGAACACATTCTCGTAACCTATATCGTGCTTCGCGCTCGATTAAAATTTGTCCGAAATGTGCACTTTTAAATTTTGTTTATTATCACTTTAATATTTGTTCCTGATTCGGGTGAAAAACTTTTTTCTTTTTTTTCATAGCTTGTGTCGTTTGTCTAAAAATTTGATTTTTTTATTTGTAGTGTTTTTATTTACGAATGAAACAAAAACTATGCGTGTCAAATTAAAAAGTAGTCCAAAGGGGTGGTATGCTTTTCGCTCCCGAGTTTCATAGGTAGGCACCGGCTGAGGGGAGCGAACGTCCCCTTCCATTGCACGGACTACGGATCTATCCTCTTCTATTACGCCCTCTCAAGCAATGTCCAAACCTACTTTCCCTCACCCTTCCTAGTTCAGTGATATCTGAAATTGTATTGGAAATATGTTTGTATATTGGTATATGAATGTCCTTTTTAATTTTTAATTATTAATTATACTTTTACTTTTTGAGTCCGCCATAATAACGCAATATTAGTTCAACAGAGGTCAATCTAGAAAGTTCTTTGGACTGATACATTTTAATTTGTTTTAAAACAAATGAATCCTTGCGTTTCGATTCACAGTTTTGAAATTTATTAAGCAAATGAAAACTGTTACATTTAATCTAGGTTTGAAGTAGAATCTCTTTCAAAACTTCAGTGAAATGGAAAACATTTCGACAATTTCAAAACTTCGAAAACACATGACAGTGTATCTCTAAAGAAAAGGGCGGCGGAGAGAAGGACGGGGGAGAAAAGGACTGGACATTAGTTGACTTGCTGACGTAATCCGTGTAGTGGATGGGGACGTTTGCTCCCCTCAGTCGGTCGCTGCTTGTGAAGGTCGGGAGCGAAAAGTCAATCTCCCGTCCAAAGTCTAGGCTTTAGCCCCACGGCCATCGTCCCACTTGAATTTAAAATTTTTAATTATTATTTGTGCAGTCAAAATTTCAAATTTTCTATTTCTCAAGAAAATTCAAAAAGATTTTATGAAAATCTTGTACGGCTTGCAGAAAGTTACATTTTTCTTTTCTTGACTTTTTTCACATCGTGCGTTGTTTGGCTTAAGATTTTCATTTCCATTTGTTCCTCCAAATTTTGGAAATTCTATAACTCTGCTAATTTTCTTTTTATCGAAAAAAAGTCGTAATGATAAATTGTTTGATATTCCGAATAATACAAATAGCCGTAGATAGAATTTTTTAATCTTAAAAAAATTCTCAGAAATCTTTTAAATTCTCTAACTTTTTCCTTTTTTATCCAAAATAGCTGGCCAATGTACCCGTCCTTTTCTTTTAGGCCTTGGAAAAGGTGCCAAAAGCTCAATCCAATCTGATTAGTCTCATGACTAATCAAACAATACTAAGTTAGACCAAAGCAGTTGAAACTTTCATAAAAATAATTTATATTTTAACCTAATAGATTAATGTGAACCAAAAACATGAATTTTTTAACAAAAAAGTTAATTTTGAAGCAAATAGCAAAATTTTCTACAAAATTGTTGAATCTTTAACCAAAGTAGATTAATTTAAACGCAAATATTTGCATTTTATAAAAAGAGAATGAACTTTTAACCAAGAAAAATAATTTTCGACCAAAAATGACAGATTTTTGAGAAAATACATAATTTTCAACTAGAAAGGATCAATTCTAAATCTAGAATATTAATTTTCGAACAAAAGCGGAATGGTTGCATTGTTGGCTCAAAAAATTCATTTTCAACCAAGAAAAAAAATGTCAACGATAGCGGTGAGTCTTTAAAAGATGAATTTTTAACAAAAGAGTTCAATACAAAAGATGATCTTTCATCGCAGAAGATTAATTTTTTGAAAGTGGAGAGTTAAATTTTCAACCAAGGAGATGAATTGACAACGAAAAAAAATGAGTTTTTAACAAAGCAGTTCAAGCTTCTAAACCAAGTAGCTGATTTACTGACCAAGAAATATGACTTTTTAACCAAATGAACACAAAAAGATACATTAGATTATTATTTTAATCGATAAAGAGTGTCACTGGGGTGAATAACGCCTCAGATAAAAGACCATGGATGCTAATAGGCTCGAGAGGAGAGCTTTCCATGATGACTGTGAAGCACTTCGCCTGGGATGATCACTAGAGAGATTGATCAGCGACCTGAGTCGTAGAAATCTATACCCCCCGCCCACATTTCCGCCTTCTACCTAGTAATTCTCTTCATCACCGAGTGAGTCATGCTTACCCCGAAAGGGATATGCCTTAATTGTATAATAATAATAATAATAATAATAATAATAATTGGTTATAATAATAGTTAGTTAGACGCTCGGACTTCCCCTCAGAGGTCCGGGGTTCGATCCCTGAGCCGGTACCTTGTAGAAATTTTTCTATGTACCTTTACCGAGGTTCTGGTGGTTCGGAACCCACCTTAAGCTTGTAGGTCCCCCCCATAGTTTACTTTACTGCAACCTTGTCCGTCAATTGTGGGGTAAAAACCAGGCTTTGTCCCATATGTCGGGGCACACTGCTCTCATCAGATCACTTGATTGCATTATAAAATTGCGTCCGTGATTTGATGATATATACCGAGACAGCCCCTTGTTAAATAATACAAATATAAAATCGAATCCTAACCAAAAATGCCTTCGACATGTTGGGCAGTAAAAATCTTAAGCCTGTGACAACATTGCCCTTGCAATGTTTTTTTTATGATAATAATAATTTAATTCATAAAGTTCAATCTTACTCAAGATTTAATTTGTTTGGCTGTCAGTAAAAAGGATGGAATCCATTGCTCAAGATAAGCCAGCTCGTAATATGGAAATCGTTTGTAACAAGGGTATCCAAATGTAGACAGAAAATATGACATAAAACGGAATGTGAGTCCAATAGGGTGACTAGAATATATCTAAGGAGGTAAAATATGAAAGAAAATGAGATACGTTGTCGGTGGTAAGGCTTTTTACTTTTTCTAATTTTTTTGCTATATCCTTTTTTTTTACTATATAACGAAAAGGAGACTTCCTGTCGCGTATCCCGACATTCTGCATCCTGCCCCCTGTCCTTTCTTCTTTTGTTCTAAAGGAGAATTTTCGTTCTATTTGTGACACTGCAGCTTTCTTTATTCCGTTCTGAAAAGCGTTTTTGCCAAGAGTTTTCGCGGATGGATGCTCCCAGGCCTTTGTCAACTCGTGGAATGACACTCGACAGGACACACTTGTCCTTTTTCGCTTACAAATTCCCAGGGAAAGACCACGTGGGTCTGATTTAGAGGATAAAAAGAGATACCACATTCTCAAGTAAAATGGTTTGCTTTATAACCTTTGACATAAAAATTGCGATGATACCTTTTTTACTTGATTGGTTGCATACTGCGTGACTATAACTTTTCGTGATAACATTTTTTTCTGAATGTTTCTTAACATTATTGATACAAGATACAATTTTAATTGTAATTTTTTTTTTAATATTGAGAAATAATTGTACCAAAATATAATTTGAAAACTTTTTCAACATTTCAAAGATATGAAAAATTATGGACAAAACTTAGAATATCTTACTAATTAATTTTTATTTTAAATTAATGATAAAATATAATAATGGCCGGCATTCAAGATATTTAGAAGTTTTGAAAATGAACAACAATGATTTTAAACTTGAAAGTATTTCAATCTCTCTAAAACAAAATGTAGATTTTTTAAGATTCTTAACTAAAAATTTATAAGCTTTTTAAGAATCTTTAAAGGTTTTAAGAAAACAAACTCTCAACACTCCTGCAAAAATTAAAAATAATTTTTTATTTTGAAAAATTAATACTAAGAGTTTATTTTAAAATATTTTTAATAAATGATAAATAAATTCAAAAAATGTAATGGTAAATTAATCTAGTTTATTTTTTAAAAAATATTAAAATAGAAACACTAAGGCAATGTTTTAAAATGTAAAAGATTTTTTTTAACTTTAAGAGAGAATGATTTTTTCAAATATTTAAAGTTTTGAAAAATTTTTTAAATAATTACAAATTTAAAGACTGAAAAAAATTCTAAAGATGATTAAGATGTTTTGAAGATATCGAGATACAATTTTGAAGGTTTTTAAGGGTTATAAACGGTTACTGCATGATACAAAATTTTCTTAAAATTCAAGGGAAAATTTAAATTGATTTTCTCTTTTGAAAAATTAATGCTAAAAGATCACTTGAAAAGATTTTTTTAAAATTTACATACAAAATCGCAATCTCAAATCTTTAACATTAAAAAATTTTTTTTTAAAGAAGCCTTGAAAAATTATATTCATATAACCATAAAATAAATTTAAGAAAAAAGAGTTATTTGAAATTTATATTATTTTTTGATTTAAAACTTTTTTTGGTAGAAAATTCAAATTTTTTGTTGAAAATTCATGTTTTCTTTGAAGGTTTATAATTGCAGTTGAAAATTCATCTCTTTAGATGCAAATGAAACTATTTCGTTTAGAATTAATATTTTCTGGTAGAAAATTCATCGATTTGCTTAAAAATTAAACATTTTGTTAAAAATAAAACTATTTCTAAAATTTTCGTCTCTCCTCATATGTTTTTTAAATATCTTTGGTAGAAATAAACTATTTGAAAATGAACCTTTATTGGTTCAGGATTGACTTATTTTGTTGAAAATACTTTTTACAAAATACCTGTCTATCGATCTGTCTATCTGTTGTCTGAGGACGTGATAACTTTCGAAGAAATTTTCCAATTCGAATTTCCCTTTGTACACTGGTCTGTGGTCAAAAAAAAAAGGTCAAGTTCGTTAACCAGCCTTCTACCGCCAATATTTGTGGGTCCGGATGCAATAAGGGCACATAAAATTTTTTCGTGCGAAAACGAAGTCCCCTGGAGGCTTTAGAAAAAAATTTCGAATTTTAATTTTCAAAAGA